>NC_066340.1:4122370-4384952 GCF_022539315.1 Serinus canaria | reverse complement strand
TTTCCTTGCTGTCATTCCAGACGAAGAAGCCTAAGGAAATGCTGTTACCCAGAGACAAGATGCTCCTGCCTTGGCCCTGCCCAGCATCCAGCACCCCAAGATCTGGGCTGCTGGCTCCATGACCACTCTCTGCAGAGGAGGATGCTGCTGGTGGGTGCTGTGCTTAGGACACCCCAAAGTCCCCTGGGGACTGGGACAGGAGGAATCCAGGAAGCCCCAGGTGTCCCAAGCAGTCACCGCGGCCCATCCTCTGGAGCCACAGCCTTCCCAGGCCATGATGGGGTCCCCTTGCACAGCCCCCTGTGTGCAGGTCTTGTGTCTGGTCCCAGCTGGGAATGCTTGCCCAACAAAGGCTGATTTTATTTGCTCATTTATTTTAATAAATACTGCTGTACAACCAGAGGGTCTTGGAAGTGTCCACATGTTTGCTGGGCTGTGCCCATTTCTGTGGGGCTGCACACACATGTGCAGGGTTGTGCTTGTGTACATGGTGCCGGAAGCAGGATTCGCATTTGAAGGGACAAGCACTGAACCCCTGGGATCTAGCTGGTGGGTTAAACACCACTCATGACAAGTCTGTTCACAGACAGCACAGACATAATGAGAAAGTTCAAGCTCCAATGGTGAACTAATTAATTCTCACAAACCGCCAAAGAAGGAGGAGAGCCAGTCTTGGGTTGGACATAATCAGCTTTTCTACCAGGGTTTGAGCCCTGTGAAAGCAGAAGGAGAGCCAAAAGTCGAGCAGCATCTAAACAGGAACCTGGATTTTCTCTCTGACCCCTTGGTTCAGAGCAGCCCCAGTGTGAGCAGCAGAAGGGGATCCATGACTGAAGAGGAGCATTCCTCTCTAGCTGGGCGCCTCCTGATCATGCCTGACCCCACAGACTCACACTGGGAGCAACAGGAAGAAGACTCCAGGGTCCTCAATAAACCTTGGGGCCGCCAAGGTCCAGACCTTGTGCCAGTGCCAGGAGAGCTCTTGGAAGCTGTGGTTGATCGTCACCTGCGCTTGCTGGTGCCGGACAAAAGCCTGCAGATGTTCATGGCCCATGTGGAGCGAGCCCTGAGGATGGACTGCAGCCTGCCCCAGCTCAAGCTGGTGTGTGCCAAGATGGTCTCAAAGACGGGGCTGCTTCTAAAGGTGCTCAGTGAGAGGCAAGAGAACCAGGGAGCCTATGATACCATGGACCAGTATTGTGTGCAAGGAACATCTCCAGACAAATGGCCTTGAGGAAAGGCAAGTAACTTACAGAGAAGGTAGGAGAGCTGCTGGGTACTGCTGTGTGTGTCCTTCTCAGCATGAGTCCTCCTGTCCCTCCTGCCCCCTAATAAAGAAGAATTCCAGGATGAGACACAATGCAAAGAATTAGGGAGATGAGGAAAAGAATTTAGGAAGGTGACAAAGTAATTGGGACACCAACCATTCTCCTCCACCTCCTGTGTGAAAAAAACAACTGCTGAGGCTTTCCCTGGGTGCTTTTTCCCTGCTATTTCTTTGGTGCTACTTGAGAGGGAAGTGCCCCAGAGAAGCAGCAACAGTGAGGGAATGCTGTCACCCCAGGATGAGGTGCCTGTGCCTAGTGACTGCAGAGCACCCCAAGAGCCAGCACATTTATCCCTCTCTACAGAGGAGAGTGCTGTGGGTGGACATGAGCTTGGGACATCCAGAGAGGCATCAGTATCTCAGAGTTTTCCTCATCCCTTGTGGCAATGTTTCCCCCTGCATTCAATGGAAATAAAGTCTGTCCTCGTTCCTACTAGTATTGATGATGTATTTGTAAAAAAATTCTGTTCTCCCTTATGGAATTGGCCAAATTCAGTTCCAGCTGGGCCTTTGCTTTTCTGCCTTTCTCCCTGCATGCCCCAACGACATCCTCGCCACCCTCCTGTGGTGCTGCCCCTCTTCCAAAGCTGTAAATTCTGTGTTTTCCCTGAGTCCCCAGGCAGAGCTGCCTGCTCGGCCGCTCTGCTTCCCCACCAGCTCGTCTTTGAGCACAGGGACACGGGGCTGTTCCTGCCTGTGCCTTCAAGGATTTCTCCCTGCAGAATGTCCAGCCTCCCTGGACTCCTCTGTCCCTCAAGACTGTGTCCCCAGGGCAGCGGTGCAGCAGGGGCTGCCGAAGCCACCGCCTTCCCAAGAGCACCTTCCAGGAAGGACACATAGCCCTGTGAGCACCTGACACCGATGCTGTGCAATGGTCTGTGAATGTTGGCAGAAGAGAAGCAGGCAGCAGGGGTTCTTTGTATGGAGTTTATCCAACTACCCACTGAAGGGGTTCAGGGACAAAGAACAAGAACTACACGAGGGTCCTGAGTTTTATATGGGTCAAGGGAGGCCGAGCATCAGGGCTGAGGGCCAAAGGGTTGAAGGGACTCGGGTGGTACAGAGGCAGGGTTACA
The DNA here is from genome assembly GCF_022539315.1 of Serinus canaria. Classification (NCBI taxonomy): domain Eukaryota; kingdom Metazoa; phylum Chordata; class Aves; order Passeriformes; family Fringillidae; genus Serinus; species Serinus canaria. The sequence goes on along the minus strand of NC_066340.1, from coordinate 4,382,549 downwards.
AGGGGACAACCAACTGGGATTCAGGGGAGGAGCTGCAAGAAATACATTCCACCTATATGGAAAGCAGGAGTGAGGAATGGGGGAGGAGAACAGGGATGATGTAACTTGCATCATTAACATAATGGTACAAGAAACTGTGGGAGAGCATCTCTTTGGGTCGCCCTATCCTGAAGGTGTGTGTGTCTTCCCAGGGCATCCCAGTCTCAGCCTCCCCATCCATGTCCTGGGATGCAACGCCCCAGGGAGCCTCTCAAACAGCATGGCTGGATTGAGTCCCCCTGGGCAGCCCCTTCAGCCTGGATGGAGTTTGTCCACACCATGATTGTCCCAGCCCCTGAGGCCCAGAGCCTTCACCGTGTTGTGTAGAGGGAGCTGGGGAGACGGGCCAGGAGGGGATTCCCCTGCTGCCCCCAGCAGGGACCTGTTTCCATTCTCCCTGTTACCTCCGCCAGCCCTGGTGCCACTGCCTGGCTCTGGCACTGCTGGCAGCCCAAGAACTGCTCAAAACTCTCACTGGGTCACCACGTGCCATATTCTGGCCATGCCTCACTGAACAGTGGAAGCCACAGCTGGATTCTCATCTGGGAGGCTGATGAGGACAAAGAAAAACTCTTGGAAGAGGAAACTGTCTGCCTTCCTGCTTGTTTTCAGCTTGCACATCTCCTGCCAATCCACTTCCCTCATGCATAAATTCTTTGGGGTCTTCTGCAGATCTACATGTGCATTCCCACAGTTAATGCTGCCCTTGGCATTGTCTGTGCCCTTCCGTCAGCCTCTGCCCAACAGCTGGCCTTAGACTGGTGGTAAAGGTTACAACAAATATCACAGTGCCACCAGTCGCTTCCCACTGCTCAGCTCTTGATTTTCCCTTCAAGGCCCCTGCTTCAGCTGCAATGCGGTTTCCCATTCCAACGAGGCTTTCCTGGATAGCTCTTTGGATATGAAAGTAACAGGCTTTGCAGTAGTGCTGCTAAAACATCCCAAGGCCCCTGTAGCTTTCCAGGGTCAACGCTTTTGCGTTCCAAATGTCACCTGTGAGCACAAGAGCAGTGGGTGATGGGTGGGAAGGGGAATGGCCGGTGTCCTCCTGCAGAGGCCATGGCACTGGTGTCCCCAGTGGTGCCGGCTTGGAGCTGCACAATCAGCATTGTTCCCTCTGCACCCCTGAGGTTTTTGTCTCCAAATCCTTCCTTTCCCCCTCCCTCACACCTGCCTGGTTTCCAGACTGATGGTTGAATTGCTGTACCACCTGCTGAAGAGCTGCTGTCATCGAGCAGAATCATCTTCACAAGGAGGTTTAATGCACATGCATGAAATGCACCTTTGTCTAATATGGCTCAGAATAGGCTTAAAATACCGTCAGGGTGTGTAAGATAGGAAACACAAAACTCAGGGAGGAATTTCTTCATGGAAAGGGTGGTCAGGCCTTGGAAGGGGCTGGCCAGGGAGGTGGTGGACTCCCCGTGCCTGGAGGGGTCCAAGGAACGGCTGGAGGTGGCACTGAGTACTGTGGCCTGGCTGCCAAGGTGGGGATGGCGCACGGGAGGACTCGCTGAACCAGGAGGTCTTTTCCATCATCAGTGACTCTGAGGGGCTCCGTGACTCCGGGCCCAGGACTGGAGGCCGCCCTGCCCCAAGCGCTGCCGGAGCCGCCCTGGCCCAGCTGTTTGCCCGCGCGTTCCCCCTCAGGCCGGGCCGGCCGCTGCCGGGGCCGCTGCCCGGAGCCGGAGCTGCCTGGGCGGCGGAGCGGCCGCGCTTCCCGGCCGGGCCGGGGCGCCTCTCCGGGCGCTGCTTGCGGGGCCGTGCAGGCCTTGCCCAAGCTGCCCGCGGCTCCCTTTGCTGCGGCGCTCGCTGCCAGTGCCGGCGCGCTGAGGCGGAGCTGCCGCCCCTCAGGCTCCCGGCGCTTCCCGCCATTGGCACTCAGGCTCCCTCAGGCTCTCCCGGCCGCCATCCCGACATTGCCCGGCTTTGGGGAAGCTCCCCGCGCTCTCCCAGCGCCAGGCGGGCTTTGGCCCTGGCTGGATGCCGGGTGCCCACCAGAGGCGCTGTCACCGCTCCGCGCAAGTGGAGAGGAGAAAAAAGAGCGAAAGGCTCGGGAGTTTACTGAAAGACACTGAGAGATCCATCTCGCTTCACGGTCACGGACACAACGATGGAACGTTGCGGATATTCACTCCATTTATTACCAACGAAATCAGAGCAGGAGAATGAGAAGCAAAAGAATCTTCAACACGCACTTGTAGCCCTAAAGCCATGCCAAAACCTGGCCACACAAACCCAATACAAATGGCAATGGCTTCACAGAGGCACAGAGCAGGCGGAGATGGTGTGTTCAGGAGAAATCCTTCCTTGTGAGGGTGGGCAGGCCCTGGCACAGGGTGCCCAGAGCAGCTGTGGCTGCCCCTGGATGCCTGGCAGTGCCCTAGGCCAGACTGCAAGGGGCTTGGAGCAGCCTGGGATAGTGGAGGGTGTCCCTGCCATGGTAGAGGTGGCACTGGATGGGCCCTAAGGCCCCTTCCAAGCCAGTCCATTCCATGATTCCACGGACTGAAGGCTCTGAGACAGAGTCATTTCATGACACTATGGCCTGAACTGCGGTTTGCTGCAAGCTCTGATGACACGCAACAAACACCGTGGTGACAAGAAGCATTGCAAGAGTGACGTAAGATTGAGCACTGTGACATTGGCAGCACCACTGTGACACAGGAACTGCCACAGCTGCACCTCAGGTCTGTGTCCCAGGTGACTGCAGCCAGTCCTGCCTCGCCATGGACCTGGTGATGCGTCTTGTGCACCCTCTGCTCCTGCTGGCCCTGCTGCTGGCAGTGGCCCCCTCCCCAGCCGTGGGCAAGGAGCTCTGCCCAGAGCCCTGCCGCTGCCCAGGCCGTCGGCGGCTGAACTGTGCCCACGCCGGCCTGGCCACCGTGCCCCCGGCCAGCCGCCACCGAGCCCTGACCGTCCTGTGAGTCCCGCGGCCCCACAGAGCCCTGCGGCTGCCCCTCCTTGGCTGCCTGGGGCTGCAGAACCCACCTGGGACACCCGGGGGACTCCCTGGCTGGAGACAGGGGGGTTTGGGGGCCTGAGCTCAGCATGAGGCTGAAGCCAGGCTGGGCACGCTGTGCCCTCTCCAGGCAAAGCCCGCTTCCAGCTCAGCAGCTGAATGGCAGGGAAATGGGTTTTCCTGAGGGGGGACCGGGTCTTTGTCTCCTTGCAGAGATTTCACTGGCAACAACATTGCTGCTGTTGGAAAAGAAGCCTGGCAGGACTATCCATGGACTGAGACCTTGTAAGTGGCCTGCAGCATTTCAAAAGTCAGGAGTTTGGGGAGTTTCCATCCTTTGGTCTGGGGCTGGAGCAGCAGCCCCCACACCACCTGCTTCCATTGGAATTCAAAGTTCGGCTGCTCTGCAGGGAGGGGTGTAAATCACCAGAGCTTCCCAGCATGTCAAGAGTTGCCGTGAGTCTCTTGCAGCCAGCACACCATCCCTGTGTCTGTCTGCCCAGGGATCAAGCTGTGGTCAGCTTCAGCCGGCCAGGAGCAAGGGCCTGCTCTGGCCAGGAGTGGGGACGATCCCTGCAGTGCCCCAAAGAGATGCTTCAGTCAAGCTGCTGCAGGAGGCTTTCCTATGACAATCCCATTTGCTGCTGGCCTGTGGCCGCTGTCACAATGTCCCTGTGTCCCCTTGCAGAGTGCTCAGGGACAATGAGCTGCGGGCAGTGAAGAGGCATTCCCTGCAGGGGCTGTTCCTGCTGAAGCACCTGTAAGCACCGTGCCCTGCCCACGGTGGGGGGCTCCTGCCTGCCCCTCCCTGGGGCCCTGCTGCTCAGCCCAGCCCCGGCACATGGCCTTTGTCCCTCCTGGGATCCAGGCTGCAGAGGCAGAAAAAAGCAAGAGGGCAAATGGAAGTGACATTTGTTCTTCTAACTGGAACAGGGATTTGTCCTGCAATGGGATCCTGACCATTGAGGAATGGACATTTGAGCCACTGCCTTTCCTGAAGTTTCTGTGAGTGATCAAATTTCTTTCTGGTGTTTTTAGCTCACTCTTTGCATGGGCACCCTTCCTGTGTAGGAAAATGCTCCTGTTGTTTTCCCCACAGTCCCTAAATCTGCCCTGCCCAGAGCCCAGCTGAGCTGCGGAAGGCAACACCAATGGCTGGGTGGGCACGCCAGGGGACAGACCCCAGAGGGGTTGTCCACACACAGCCATCAGAGAGCTAATTCTTGCAGCCTTGGCTGCATCCGGAAAGAGAAACAGAGTCAGCACGTGTGCCCTTCACTTGCCCTCCTGGGCAGGCTACAAACCCTGAGAAAGCAGCAGTTTCCTCCCTCTTCCACCTTGGATTTGCACCTTTCCTGCAAAGAGCTCCTGCTTTGCCCTCTCTCTCTGCAGGGCAGGCCCAATTCCTTTGTGTGACCTCCTCTTTCCCCAGAAATCTCTCCTGGAATGGCATCACAAAGATCCGCAGCAACACTTTCCAGGCCTGGCATGGGATGCAGTTCCTCCGAGAGCTGTAAGTGGCCCCAGGGCTAAAGGCACAGCAGGGCGAGTCTCTGCAGGGTCCATGGGCAAGAGCAGATTTTTCCTCGGGAAAGTCCTGATTCCAGCTGTGCATGTCAGCCAGGGAGCACCAGGAGTGTGCAGCTGTAAAGGCCCTTTCCCCTGCCCTGCTCATCTCCTGCAAGGCTTCCTTGAATGCGGCCAGGCCGTGCCCACGTGCCTGGCACAGCCAGCTCACATCCTTGCCATCCATCAGCCCTGACAGAGCTCTCTTGTTTCCCAGGATCCTCAGCCACAACCCGCTGGCTGTCATTGATGATGCTGCCTTCTTCAAGCTGCCCTCAGTGAGCTCTCTGTGAGTATTGGCTCATTTGGAGCAGATCCACAGAGTGCTGTGTCTCTCTCAAGTGCCCTCTTCTCAGGAAAGCAGCACAAATGGTGCAGGAGCGAATCTCCCTCTTGGCCGGCCTGAGTCTGCTGGAGACACAACTCCCCTGGCTTCTCTCGGAGCAGGCAGAAGTGCATGCCTCTGCCAACAGCAGCAGCAGCATCATCAGAGCCCTGGGCTTGCTCTCAGAGCAGAGTTGTGGCAATGTCAGTGGAGAATTTCATGAGCTCTTTCCATTGCTTGAAGAGACCTGAGTGCCACCCAAGTGAGCTCGCAGACGCTGCTGCAGCTGCTGCAGACCACAGTGAGCTTGGAAACCCTGTGAGTGTGTGGGACTGAGCCCCAGCCGCCAGCCGGCCCCCACAGTGCTGGGACAGGGGCACTGCTTGGGAAACAAACCCGTGTGCCACAAAACCAGAAGAAGCCCAGTAAGCTCAAGGGTTGCTGTTTCCTTCTGGGAACGTGCCAAAGCTCACCAGCTCAGAGGCAGAATCTCACCTTTGGGGTGACTTGCTGCAGGTTTTTCAAAGAGGAGTTTGAACTCCAGGCGGGTGCATTTCTGTGTCCCGTGGGATTTTGGGAGCAGTTCTACTTTCCAGGATAAAATCCCCTTTTTAAGGATTTGCACTGGGAGTCAGGGCCCTTTCCCAGAGCTGTGGCACACAGTGAGGCACAAGCCCCATGTGTGGTATCCGTGTGTTCCCCAAGTTGGGCTCTGAACCGTGGACTGGGTGGCCAAATGGTTCCTCCAATGATCCCCTCTTGTCTCCAGCCAAGTGCCCAAGGAGGCGGCCTGCTGCCTGTGCCAGGAGCATCCCCGGCCCGAGCGCCCCTGCAGGACCATCCAGTTCCTGTGCCAGAAGCTGTGCAGCAGCAGCGCCCCGCAGTGCGGTGGGTGTCCGGAGGGGCTGGGGGCAGATCAAATCTGCCACTACCCCTGAGCCTGGGGAGATGCTGCAGCACTGCCCCGTGCTAAGGGGGTGCTGATCTCCCCTTGGAGTATGGGCCTTGGACAAAACACCTTGGGATGGAAAGTTCCTGGTGATTGTACATATCTTGTGTGTCACTTACAGTCTGGAGAAGGAACAGCTCAGTGGGCCCACCAAACCTACCAATTTCCTTCCCACGCCATGCCCCCAGGCAAGGAAAGCAGGAATGCCCTGAGCCCTTTCCTGGTGCTGGAAGGCAAGGTCTGCTCATAAAGGCTCCAGATTCCCCTAACAGCCTGGTTTCTGTGCCACCCCACTGCCCACTTCAGGACAAAGAGCAGGGCCCCTGATGTGCTCTGCAGGCTGAACACCAAGCACTGTCACGCCCTGGTTGGCCTGTGCAGGGGGAGCAAAGCACCGTCCTGCTCTAGCTGGGCACAGGGCACGGCACATCCTGCCCACAGCAGGGCCAGGCTGCCCTTCTGCAAACAGTTACAGCCAGGTTTCCAAGGGCCCCAGGGAGCTCACTTCTCTCACTGGCTCAGCCCCAGGATTCCCACAGCACAGTCCCAGAGCTCTGGTGCCCTTGAGGAAGTTTTTCATGGTTCAACAGCTTCAGCTGCTGCTCTTGGGAAAGGACCCCAGAGCAAAGCACTCCCTGGGCTTTCCTCCCCTGCCAGTCTGTGCCCCCGTTGCTGTGCTGATCTTTCCTCTGGGGTCTCTGCCTCTTCACTGGCTCCTGCAGAGCAAGCCAAGCCTGCTCATCTGGAGCTGTGGGACCCTCTCTGACAGCAAACCCATTCCCCAGGGCTGGTTTCCTCTGATCCAAACAAACCCCCAGGAGATATCAGGAAAGAGCCAGCTCTCTGCTCTGCCCCACGGGGATAATGGGAAGGATGGAAGGGCTCTTCTCTCCACATCCCCCACTCTGCTCTTGTGCTCCCCAGCCTTGAGATGAGCTCCTGCTGCTCGGGGTAACCTGTGAGCTGGGTTTGTGCCCAGCTGCTGATCTGCTCTCTTGGTGTTCTCCAGCTCACACAACTCTGCTACAGACTCGGGGAGAAATAATGGACATGGAACAACGCAGAAAGCTGAACACCAGCCTAGTGTTGAGCCTCAAGCCCAAGGAGTCTTCACTGGGAGATCATGGAACTGTAACGCTTGTGGTTGCCCTGACCCAGAGCACTGAGGGTGATGTCAGCAGCCCGGACAGTTCCAGGACAAATTCACATCCCACTCAGCATCTCCTGGGGCATCAAGGCAAAACAAGGGCTGATGACCTGAGGGCAAAGCTCAAGAAGAAGCTGCAGAAAGCTAAAACCATCAAGACGGCAAAAAGCATTTTCCCACATCAGCTCCAGCCTGCCAGGGTGAAGGATGCGGTGAAAATGACACCCTCAAGCTGGGATCAAAAGCAGATGGAACCACATTTGAATTGGCAAGCACTGAACCCCTGGGATGTGGCGGGGGCGTTAAACCCCACTCTTGACAAGTCTGTTGACAGATACCTCAGAGATGAGGTGGAAGATCCAGCTCCAAGGCAGAACTCTGTAAATTCTCACAAACAAGCAAAGGAGGAGGACAGCCGTTATTGGATTGGACATAATCACCTTTTCTACCAGGGCTTGAGCCCTGTGAAAGCAGAAGGAGAGCCGAGAGCCACCGTCACCAAAGATGAGCTGCAGCTAAACAGGAACCTGTATTTTCTCTCTGACCCCTTGGTTCAGAGTGGCCCCGGTGTGAGCAGCAGAGGAGGAGCCACGGCTGAGGAGGAGCATTCCTCTCTAGCTGGGCGCCTCCTGATCATGCCTGACCCCACAGACTCACACTGGGAGCAACAGGAAGAAGACTCCAGGTTCCTCAATAAACCTTGGGGCCGCCAAGGTCCAGACCTTGTGCCAGTTCCAGGAGAGCTCTTGGAAGCTGTGGTTGATCGTCACCTGCGCTTGCTGGTGCCGGACAAAAGCCTGCAGATGTTCATGGCCCATGTGGAGCGAGCCCTGAGGATGGACTGCAGCCTGCCCCAGCTCAAGCTGGTGTGTGCCAAGATGGTCTCAAAGACGGGGCTGCTTCTAAAGGTGCTCAGTGAGAGGCAAGAGAACCAGGGAGCCTATGATCGCATGGGCCGGTGTCCTCTGCAAGAGAACATCTCCAGGCGCACAGCTTTGGAGGAGGACCAGGAGCCCACAGAGAAGGTAGGAGAGCTGCAGGCACTGCTGCATGTGTCCTGCTGGGCAAGGGAGAATGAAAGGATCAATCCTCGTGCCCCCCTGTGATCTTCTTTCCTCTTCTCTGAACAGAAAAAACAGCACACACAGGAAGTGATCATGTTTGTGGTTTTGTTATGTCTCTTTGTTATCATTGGTGTGATGCTGAAAGTCTTCTTCCACGTAAGCCAATATCCTTTTGACACACAGTAATCTGTCTTGTAGCTGGAGGGCCTGGGTGACAAGCCCCACTGCAGATGCCCCTGCATGTGCTGGGTACCACAGGAGATGTTTCTCTATGCCTGGAGCTTGTGGCAGCATCCACAGCACCCAGCTCAGCAGGGTGCCTGGGGGAAGCTTGTCCTGCCTTCTGTCCCAGCTCTCCCCAGCTTTGCTTTGCTCTCCTGCCTTCAGCCACGCAGCAATGAGAGCTTTTGCCCTCTCCTGTTAGGCAGAATATTATAGGAAAACTGATGTTACAAATCTCCCATTTTCCATCCCTAGGTGCGCTTCCTCTCCCTTGAAGGTGATTCCCAACCCTGCCACACCAGGAAATTTTGTCTGAAAAGGTAACTGCTCCCTGCCTATTCCACTGCTGTGTCGCCAAGAGTCTTTCCTGTGGAGGGCCACTCCTCCTGGAGCCCCACAGCTGCGGAGGTTCTCTCCCGGAGAGCTCTCCCCAGGACTCTCCCGGCTGTGTTTCCAACACGACGCGTTTGAGGGAGCCCCGGGCGAGTGGCTCCTGAGCGGAGCACGGCCGGGGGCTCCCAGCCCAACCAGCCCTTCCCACGCCAGCACTGGGATGGATGTCTTGGGCCCCTGTGTGCTCCTGAAATTCTCTGAGCATGAGCAATACCTCTCTGTTCCCAGAACAGTCTCCTCTCCTGATGGCTCTGCCCTATTTTTCCCCGCTCCCTCCCCACAGTGGCTGGTGAAGAACTCACTCCCAATCCACTCGAGTTGCCTTTAGCATGCAGGGCTCATTCTCTGGATTGCCAGCCACTGCCATCCCTGCGGGGGCTCCCTGTCTTCCTTGGGCTCTGCTGACACACCCCCAAGCAGGGAGAGGTGCTGGCACCTGCTGCAGCCCTCCCTGGCCAAACCTCCCTGCTTATGGAGTGGGAGCAGGGAGCTCTGGTGATGGGATTTCCAGAAGCCTTCTTGTCCCCATTCACCTCGCTCACTCCATTGCTTTGCAGCATTGGAATTGCCTCTTCCCAACTCCTCCAGCGGCTGCTGCCCACACAGGGCAGAGCACAGGCAGCCCTGCTGCCCACAGCCTCCATCACCAGCTGCCTTCTCTTTTTATCCTTATTTTCCCTTTCTGATTTTTTCAGGTTCTGTGTAAAACTGCTACAGAGAAGGAGGAAGGATAACGAGGCACAGAAAGTAGAGCAGAAAAGGGCAGGGTGCTTCTGCCAGCGCCACCCATTCTTCATGACTGTCTCGGCACCCTTACTTTTAAAAGGCCTGCCCTTGCTCGGCGCTTTCCAGAGCTTTTCTCTGTTCAGGAAATCTGAAATGCCATTGGTTCGATGCCTCACGGATTCCTATGAAAGTGACAGAAAAGCATTTCAGGAAGAGACATAATGTGAAGAACTCAAGTGACTGAACGATTATCAAGAGGCTGAAGAAGTTAATGGGATGCCAACAACTCTTCGCCTCCTGTTCCACAGTAGGAAATACTGAGGCTCTCCTTGGATGCTTTCTCATTTGTTTTTTTATTTCCTTGGATACTTTTTCATTTACTGTTATTTAATTGATGTCTCTGCTGAGGGAAGCAGAGGGTGCTGCAGGCAAGCACAAGCTCAGGACACCCAGAGGAGGCACCAGTATCTCTGGGTTTTCCTCATCCCTTGTGGCAATGTTTCCCCCTGCATTCAATAGAAATAAAGTTTGTCCTTGTTCCCCCTGGTGTTACTGATGTATTTGTAAAAGCAGTTTCTCTTCTCCCTTATGGAATTGGCCAAATTCAGTTCCAGCTGGGCCTTTGCTTTTCTGCATTTCTCCCTGCATGCCCCAACGACATCCTCGCCACCCTCCTGTGGTGCTGCCCCTCTTCCAAAGCTGTAAATCCTGTGTTTTCCCTGAGTCCCCAGGCAGAGCTGCCTGCTCAGCCGCTCTGCTTCCCCACCAGCACGTTCGCCTTTGAGCACACGGACACGGGCTGTTCCTGCCTGTGCCTTCAAGGATTTCGCCCTGCAGAGTGTCCAGCCTCCCTGGACTCCTCTGCCCCTCAGGACAGCGTCCCCAGGGAGCCTGTCCAACAGCATGGCTGGACTGAGTCCCCCTAGGCAGCCCCTCCAGCCTGGATGGAGTTTGTCCACACCATGACTGTCCTAGCCCCAGAGGCCCAGAGCCTGACCTGTTGTGTAGAGGGAGCTGGGAAGGTGAGATGGGCCACGAGGGGATTCTCCTGCTGCACTCAGGACCTGTTTCAGCAGGGACCTCTCAGCAGGGACCTGTTTCATTCCCCTTGTCTTTTGGGTCCCCTCCTTCTGCCTGCTGGCCACACCCTTGGGCATCCTTGGCTTCTTGAGATGTGTCTGTCTGGGACCTTTGTCCAATGGCTGCTTCAGAGTGGCTCCACTAGTCCCTCTCCCTCTACTCCTCCCTGACACTCCTTATCTTTCCACTTCCCCCTTCAGCTCTGCCACTGGGCTGAGCAGAGCATGCACCTGGTCCTACCTCACCCAGGTGTCATTTCTGCCTGCCCCAGTGCCAGTGCCTGCTCCAGAACTCCCTGTAGAGTTTTCCCATTCCAACGAGGCTTTCCTGGATAGCTCTTTGGATATCAAAGTAACAGGCTTTGCAGTAGTGCTTCTAAAACACCCCAAGGCCCCTGTAGCTTTCCAGGGTCAACACTTTTGTGTTCCAAATGTCACCTGTGAGCACAAGAGCACTGGGTGATGGGTGGGAAGGGGAATGGCTGGTGTCCTCCTGCAGAGGCCATGGCACTGGTGTCCCCATGGTGCTGGCTTGGAGCTACACAAGCAGCATTGTCCCCTCTGCACCCTGAGGTTTTTGCCTCCAAATCCTTCCCTTGCACTGTGCTTTCCAGGCTCTGCCCGTTTACAGATGCTTATTTCACACCCAGTGTTTTCCCAGCCAGTTGAAGGGAGTAGAAAAATCTCTCCCTCCACACTGCAGTACCCTGCAGTGCACAGCTCAGCTTGGGATTCATTTTCCTGGTAATTGAGGGCCTGGCTGATGCTTTTAGTACAGGCAATGCCTGCACTTCTTCTTCTGCTCTTGTTCTGATGTAGAACTGCTAAGGTTTTCCTTGGACGCTACTTTGGTGGCTATATCCCACGATATTTCCTTGGACCCCAGTTCTTTAGCTGTTGTTTCCTTGTCATTTACTTGCCCTTATTTCCTTGGATAACACTTCCTTGGACACAACGTTCTTGGCTTTTTCCTTAACTGTTTCCTTGGGTGTTTCCTTGAACTTCCTTCACTGTTATTGCCTTGCCTTTATTTCTTCAGATGTTGTTTCCTTGCTGTCATTCCAGATGAAGAAGCCTAAGGAAATGCTGTTACCCAGAGACAAGATGCTCCTGCCTTGGCCCTGCCCAGCATCCAGCACCCCAAGATCTGGGCTGCTGGCTCCATGACCACTCTCTGCAGAGGAGGATGCTGCTGGTGGGTGCTGTGCTTAGGACACCCCAAAGTCCCCTGGGGACTGGGACAGGAGGAATCCAGGAAGCCCCAGGTGTCCCAAGCAGTCACTGCAGCCCAGCCTCTGGAGCCACAGCCTCCTCAGAGCCATGTGACACGGTTCAGATGTGTCCAAATGTCTGTCCAGGTGTGTCCACGTCTATTTCCAGGTGTGTTAAGGTGTCCAGCTGTGTCCAGGTCTGTGTCCAGGTGTGCGTCCCAGTGTGTTCATGTTTCCAGCTGTGTGTCCTGACTTGTCCATGTGTCCAGCTGTGTGTCCAGCTGCGTGTCCCGGTGTGTCCATGTGTCCAGCTGTGCCCAACTGTGTGTCCAGCCGTGTCCGGGTTCCCGGGCGCGGCTCGCGCGGTGCTTGCGGGGCGTGGTCTGGCACTACAGGTTCCGCCCTCCATGTGATGATGTCATTATGGGCGGGGCGTGCGCGTTCCCGGCACTTCCGTGTTTCCCGGCCGGAGCCGCGGAGCCGGTGAGCGGGGTGGGGGGGTCGGGAGTACCGGGGCCGGTGGGGCCTGAGGGGCCTGAAAGGAGGTGCGGGGTGAGCGCGGCCCGTGGGCTGCGGGATTGCCAGGGGGTGCGGTGGATGAGCGCCGTGCGCGGCGGGGCGCTGGGGGTGCAGAGTGGCGGGGTTTATGGAGGGGTACGGGGTGCTGGGGTCAGCCGCGGTGCGGGCCTCGGGCTCTGGCAGGGAGTGCAGGGCTGCAGGCGAGCGCTGCTCCCCCAGCTCCGCACGCCGGGTCAGGCCCTGATCCCTCCCCGGCCGCCCGGATGCCCCCACGGCCGCCCCCGGCCCGCGCGTGGCAGGCCCCGCACGCCTGGGCTGCGCTGCCCAGCCAGCAGCCTCGGCCTCTCATTCCTCTTCTCCGTGTCCCCCATGGGGGCACAGCGGGTCAGATGTGCCTTTCCAAGGGGCCCCACTGGGGGTTGGTGTTTGGTCCTCAGTTCACCCCCAGGAGTGCTGACACCCCAGATCTCTCGGCCTGTTCCTCCCACCAGCCAGAGATCCCAGCACCTGTGGGATCCTTTCAGCTTTCCCTGATTTATCAGGTGTTATATTCTCAGTAAATCACATTTTCTCGCATCAAATGAGCAGTTGCAAACAAGGTCTTTCTTGTGTAAAACACAGAGATTAAAAAGCCCTTTCCTCCCTGCCTTCCTCACAGCCACTGTCATCCCCTGCCAAGGGATGCGAGCTGCCCACCCAGCTGGATGACACCAGGAACATCCACGGGAAACTCCAGTGCTGGCAACCCAAAGCAACACAAAAACTGGGAATAGAAACCTGGGAACATCTTGCCTCAACACGCTGGGGCTTTCACAATCTGTTTGGCCCATGCACGGTGGCTCCAGTGCTGTGGAAAACCAACCCCAGCTCTCCCTGCGGCTCCAGCAAATTGTAGCCTGGTGCAGGAGCAGGTATTAGGCTGAAGGAAATTCCCAGTTTGGAGTGTTTGGGAAGCACAGTGTCACCGCCCAGCCTGGGAGCTCAGTGGCTGCTCTTCCTCCCCCAGTGCTCCTGGGATCTGCAGGGCAGAAGCTAGACAGGTGCATCGGAGGTGACACTTCTCCAGCCACCACCAGGTTTGTCAGCTGTGCCAGTAGGGATGAGGGTGGTGTGATGGCCCCGTTACTCACTCCATGCCTGTATTCCTGCCATGGGAATCACAGCACTGCTACATCAGGCTGGGCACAGGGAAGGAGCCAAAGTCGGACTATGATGGTCCTGCTGGGGCTCTGTCCTGTCCTAACCCTTGCTGAGCTGTTCCCAGGGGTTTTGTCCTCCAACCAGCCAGTCCCCATGCCATGCCACTGGCTTTCCTGCTCCTGAGTTTGTCTGAGCCCAGCTTGCACTCAGCTCTGGGTGGAAAGCAGGAGTTGTGTCAGAGGAGAGGGCTGATCCCACAGCAGCCCTTGGACCCACTGTGCCATCAGAGCCCCCATGTCCCCAGGGCAGAGGGTGACTGGCACAGCACTCGTGCTTGGAAAATGACTGGCTCTGTGTTCAGGCCTTGAGTCACCCTCACGCTGCCATCGTGGGCTGTTGTTTTCCATCCCAGAGCACAGGCAGTGACCTGCTGTTTATTTATATCTCACAGAGCGTCGCTTCTTGGGAGACTGAGGAGCCAAGCTCTGGGACAGAGGCTCAGCTCTGCTGGTATGAACCTTGATTCCAGCTGTTCCCAAAGAATCTGGCTGGTTTGCAGCAGTTTGGGAAATCAGCAGCTCTGGCCTTGCACTGTGACTCTTCTCCTGGGTAGGTCAGACTCTGTGCCTGCGGTTGTTCCTCACCTGTTTGCCTTTCCCTGTTTCACCCCGGGGTGGTAACTGCTGGGAAACCTGGTGGGCTTTCTCTGCTGTAGCTCTGCTTGTCTCTGTGTTTGCACATCCATCCCTTCTCTTATCTTCCAAGATCACAAGGAACAACCATGGCTTTCCAGGATCTGCCTGGAAGTGCTCCAGAGCCCTCTAGGTCTTTCTAGACCCAGTGCCCTGTTCCAATTCCCTTGTGTTTCACCTAAGAAACAAAATTGTTTGGTGAAATTCTCCTCAGAGATGCATCCTTGCACTCGTTATTCAGGAAAATGCTGTCCCACAAAAGTGGTGTCGTGTGCATTTGTGGCACTGGAATAAACTGGTTGGACTGGTCACAGTGGGAGTGGAGAGTCCCATGGTGAAGATGGTGGGTTGTCCTCCTCAGCTCTCTCCTCCTGCAGGCTCTCATCTCCTTCTGGGAGAAGTGATGCTGGCAAAGGAGAGTGTTTTGGGGGAATAACTCTCACTTTGTAAAACTTAAGTCTTTGAAAAACCTGTGCTGTCACCTCTTTCCCTGTGACCAGCCAAGGACTCCAGGGTGGTCCTGGAGCTGGAACACCTTTGCTGTCTCCCTGGGCATGAGAAATGCCACCCTGTGCCCCTCCTCAAGTCTCCCACCCTCAGGTCTCATCCTCAGGTCTCTCAGCCTTGAGTCTTCTTCCACACCTGGATCTCCTCTCACCTTGGATTTCCCATCCTTGGATTTCCCATCCTTGTGTCTCCCACCTTCATTGTCCCAGGGGGATGTACCTCTTGTCCTCAGGGTGGTGAGGACAAGAGGCACATCCCCCACCTCTTGTAGCAGGAGGTGGTGGGGAAAGGGGCAGAGGCTGCCCAGCCCTGAGGAGCTGGAGCCTCCCAGGATGGAGGCAGAGATGGGAGTGGCTCCCTGCATTCCTTGGAGCCCCTCACTTCCCCAATCCCCCAGAAGCCCCTGAGCCAGGGTTAACTTTCCTGTGCTCCCCCATTTCTGTGTTGCAACACAAGGAGAGGAAATCTCATGACAAGCCACAGCAAAAACAGTTTCATTTTCTCTGAAATCATCTGTGAACCCTGGAAACATTGAGGATCTGTCTGGGTTTGGCCCCAAGGAGTTCTTGTCCTACTGCTCGCAGCAGGGCCAGCCGCTGTGGTACCTGCACAGGATGCTTTGGGTCTGGGATGTGCCAGGTCTGGGATGTTTGGATTTGGGCTGCTCCAGACTTTGAGCTACTCTGGGTTTGGGCCACTGCAGATTTGGGCCACTCTGGATTTAAAAACTGCTCCTGATGTGGACAGTGCTGCCTTCAGGACTGGCTGTGGTCATGGAGGAGCTGCTCAGCAAACCATGGTTCTGCCCAGGCCTGGCAGGAGAGGGGCAGGTTGATGCTGACAGCTCTGCTCAGAGAAAGCTCTGGGGATTTTGTGTTGGCTTGGAAATAAAATCTGACACATCAGTGCCACATCAGGGCAGATCCAGCCCTGTGGCCAACAGCTGGGCTCTCCTTCTCCATTTGGATGGCAAGTGATTCCACCTTAAGGGAATAGTTTGATAGGACAAGGTGGAATGGTTTCACACTGACAGAGGAGAAGATTGGATGGGATATTAGGAAGAAATTCCTCCTGTGAGGCTGGTGAGTCCATGGCACAGGGTGCCAGAGCAGCTGTGGCTGCCTCTGGATCCCTGGAAGTGTCCAAGGCCAGGTTGGACAGGGCTTGGAGCAGCCTGGGATAGTGGAAGGTGTCCCTGCCCATGGCAGGGGGTGAGACTGGATGGTCCTTAAGGTCCCTTCAGCCCAAACCATTTTGGGGTTCTATAAATAAATTCCTTCTCCAGCCCCTCATATCCTTATGAAGCTGTGAACAGTCATAGGGGCTGGAGCAGTCCTCAGACCCCTCTTTGTGCCAGGCCCTGCTGTGCCTGGTGAGGGATCCAGCTGTGTTTGCAGTGGGATCCAGCTTTTTTTTGCAGAGGGATCCAGCTGTGCCATGGGTGTCCTTCTGACACCACATGTTCTGCTCAGAGGCTTCAGGCACAGCTGGGTTTCACAGACGGCCCTGAGGGAGGAGCAGGGCAGGAAGCCAAGGGTCAGAAGTCAAAGGTCCCTTGTTGTCCCTGCAGTGGCAGCTGACCTGGCCAGGCTGCCCAGACTGTTCAGATCAGGTCTTGGCAGGGTTTTCCATATCAGAGGATGCTGTTTTTTCTCTGTCTCCCCGCAAAGCAGCAGAGCAGCCCTGGCACCTCCCAGCATGGGGAGATGCTGAGGTTCATCTGCCTTATGGAGAGCCCAAAGCCTTCCAGTACTTAGAGGGGCTTTTAAAAAGTCTGGAGAGGGACTTTACATGGGCAGACAGTGACAGGACAAGGGAGAATGGGTTTAAACTAGAAATGGAGATTCAGACTGGATATTGGCAATAAATTCCTCCTGGGAGGGTGGGCAGGCCCTGGCACAGGGTGCCCAGAGCAGCTGGGGCTGCCCCTGGATCCCTGGCAATGTCCAAGGCCAGGTTGGATGAGGCTTGGAGCAGCCTGGGATAGTGGAGGGTGTCCCTGCCATGGTAGAGGTGGCAGTGGATGGGCTTTAAGGTCCCTTCCCAACCCAACCCAAACCATCCTGGCATTCTATGATTCTTTCCCATCTCCCCAGACAGCTCTGTGCTGATAGGGTTTGGAGCAGCATCACTCCTCTGGCATGTGACAGAGAGCTGAACTGCTGTCACCTCTCCCCAGGCTCTGCTGGAGGGTGACACCTGTTGTCCAGACCACCTAATGCCACTCCCACTTGGATTTTGGGTGCCTTTTCCAGGCTTAGGCATCCCAGGTGACACAGGGACAAGGGGAGCAGTCCCTGGCCATGCCTGTGGCACTGCTGGCCAGACCTGCCTGGGGGTTGCCTGAGGGCCCTCACTGGGGTTCATTACTCCCTCCTGGTCTCTTGGCCATGCTCTATTTTGCCTGAAACTCTCCTGGTCCCTGGGAAGTGTCCCCAGGCATTGTCCCTGTAATCACATTACCTTTCCATGTCAGTCACTCCCAGCTCAGATCCCACAGTGTCCTGGCCATGAGCACCTGCAGCATGCCTCAGGCTAGGATCCATCTCTTGTGGGTGGCACCAGGAGCCCTTCCCCTGGCAGGTGAGTGGGGTGGAACCCCTGGGTCCTCAGCCATGCCCTCCTTGTCCCACAGGTGACATGTGAAGGCAGCGTGGGGAGCAGCAGCAGCAGAAATGCATTCCAGCCACCCCGAGGACCCCAAGGAAGCCATCCAGGTGAGCCAGAGCCCTCAGTGCTCCCCAGACAGCTCCCAGTGCAGCTCCAGGTACTGCTGGGGACAGGTAGGACTTGTGGGTGCTGCCAGCTGGGATTAGGATGGTTTATACTGGGATTGGAAAGGGATCCTTGATGGTTTGTCTCGGTTAGGGGATTAAAGGAAATAAGGGCTTAATTCACACCTTGGCCTTTGCAAGACCTGATGTGGGGCAGGGAAGGTGCTCAGCTCTGATACCTGGATGAAGAAATGTTGTGTCCCCCCCAGTCTGGGGTCTCTTTACCCAACTTTGGGAGTCTAAACACATTCAACAAGCAAAATCCAACATCAACAGTTAAACCAAGTGTTTTGTTCCTCCCGTGGATGAATCCATGCGTGACTGATAAAAGCATCTGCGCTCTTTATTCTTCTCAGCCCTCAGTGCTCTTTCCATGGAGCAACAGACCTGGGGCACGGCTGAAAAAGCTGGAAAACAGCACCCCAAATAAGGGACACACTTCCCTGGCTGATGTCATTGAGCTACACCTGCTGGGAATCTTATTTAGATGCTGAAAAAAATATCCCAGACTGGAAATTTAATATGGGTTTGTGCAAGCCAACCCAGGCTGGAGTTAAAATGTGCAGAGCCCTGCTCAGGGAATATTCAGCATTTGCTGGAAATGCTGTGTGGTGCTGAAGCATGGATAGTTTGGTTGGAATTTGAGGAGGAATTTGTGGTGTTTTCCAAGTGCCTGCTGGGAAACACAACCTTGATTTAAAATAAAGATAAAATAATGATCAGTTGAGATATCCAGGCTCAGCTGCTTTAGGAAAAATCTTTTCCCTGGTGTGAAATTGCTAAATTCATCCAACTTGCTGCTTTTGACTGGTGGAAGAGGAAGTAAAGCTGCTGGAAAGCAAAATTCCCACATCCCAGAACCCACTGAGTCTCTCTGAGGGCAGCAGCTGAACCCCGATGTCCTTCCAAACCCCGCTGTTTTGGGGCCCGTCCCCTGACTGTTTACCCAGCACAGCCAGTGAGGTCGATGGCTTTGATTTCTGCTGGCAGTCCTGTGTCACATGTCACATGCTGCTTGGGCTGACCTGCACGAGCTCAGGGGATCCATTCCCTCCTCTGAGTTTCTCCTTTCTCACCCATACTTAATCCTCATGTTTTCCCCAAGAGAGCTTCTGGAAAGAACCGATTTCTTTTTCCCCATCCCCTTAAGCCAGTTTCTGTCTGCAGAGGAAGCACCACACACTCTAAAGGCAACTCCAGTTCTGAAACACCAGACAAAATTGCATAAATTATTATTTTTATGACAAAATAAGCCAGATGACAGGAGTGTGAGTCCCCAGCTGGACCGGTTCAGCCACTCCAAAGAGTGAGGATGAGGAAGGAGTCCTGTGGTGCTTCACTGTGGATAAGCCTTATTTCTTTTTGAGCTCTTATACATTAAATCCTTCCTAATAATTTCACTTTTATAATCCAAACCTGCACCTCCTGTCTTGCAGCTGATCAAGAAGCAACTGGTGAATGCCATCAAGGCTCTGCAGAAGCAGTACGTGAGCTCAGACGCTGTGGTCACCAGCGATGACAGCAACGCCAACACGCTCTGCAGTGCCCTGGAAGCTGTGTTTGTGCACGGCCTGAAGGCAAAGCACATCAAGGCAGAGAGTGGGGGGAAAGGGAAGAAATCAGGGGGTCGGGGCCCCCTTCCCCAGCCAGTCTTTTGGGGCCTGCTGAAGAGCATCACGCATCGGTGAGCGGTTCTTGCTGCTGGCAGGGATTCACGGGCTCAGGTTTATTCCTTCTTTTGGTGCTGTCAGATTCAGGGAATGAGGAGGATGGATCGATGGACAGATATGTTTCTCCCCATCTGTATGCTCAGTCCCCTCAGCTGCAGGGAAGCATGCTTACATGGGGCTTTGGGGTCCCTGCCCAGGACCCTGGGAGATGGAAATAGCAATGAAGCCCCTGCACTGCCAAGAGGGGCTGAGCCCCCACATCCCTGCTCAGCGTGTGCTGGGGGTGAGCTAATGTCCCCAAAAAGTTGAGGATTGAAACTGAAGACACACCCCTTTCTTATTTATTCCTGGGTGCCATGCTGGATTTTTGGGCCCAGTGGAGCCCCAGTGACCACACTGGTCTCCAGCAGTGGCTGCTTATGCACAACACAGGATCTGAGCTCTCTCCTGGCCTGGATCTGCTGGGACTGGTTGGCCCCGTTTCCCCATGTCCCAACCAGCCTTTAAGGAGGTCTCTCCTGAGTGATCACTGTTTACTGGATTTTTCTAGCCACTCCCAAAGTCAAGTTCACACATAGTAAATAACAGCCCACACACAAATCGTTCTGAAAGCCTCATCCAGCTCCATCACCAACTCCTCAATTATGAAAGAGCAGATGAAAATAACTCTTTCACATGCTAGGGGGGATATTTTTGTACCCTTTGAAGGTTTTTTCTTCTGTCTTGAGAAACAGATTAGGAAAGAAGTCTTACAAAACCTTTGCTCTGATTTTTGAGGTGTGTGAGTGAGCTGGGAGCAGGGAGGATCAGGGAGCATGGTGTCGCTGTTGGATTTTAGGGAAGAGGAGCTGAATTCAGGAGTTTGGGATTACTTGAGCTCAGCCCCAGTCAGGTTGGTTTTTTGGGGCTGCCACAACACTTTTCAGTGTGTTTTGACTGCTTTTAAATTTGAAGTGAGAATTTAGACACATGGTTGTCACCAAGGAGGATTCAGCCAGCACAAACCCCACAAACAGACAAGGGCAGCAGGAATTCCCTGCATCATTCAGTGCAAGCAATGGGTGGGAGATGCCTCCAGTCAGAGAGGATGGTCAGCCAAAGGCACTGCAGGGCTATCCGGGATCCTTACCAACATATTTAGTTTGGGTCATTCAGGAGCCATTTGCCTCCATGGAAAACCACACTTTCCATGAAGGAGAGAGATTTCCCACAGCTTGTTTTATCCCAACTCCTAAACTCCCTGTAGCAGAGCAGGTTGGACAGTGTCTGATGAAGGTTCTGGCCCTCCTGCATCCCACAATGGACCAAAACAGAACCACTCATTCCTGTTCTGTTCTTTTTCCTCTTTTCCCAGGAATATTGTCTCGGAGCTGGAGCAGCTGATGTTTATCAACACGGACGTGGGGCGCTGCCGGGCCTGGCTGCGGCTGGCACTGAACGATGGCCTCATGGAGTGTTACCTGAAGCTGCTGCTGCAGGACCGGGCCCGCCTGCTCGAGTACTACCAAGCCCCAGCCGTGCTCCTGGACGCCGAGGAGTGCGAGTTTCTCCTCTGCTACTTGCAGGGTTTATCTTCCTTAACCTTCGAGCTCTCCTACAAGTCAGCAGTTCTGAATGAGTGGACCATCACCCCGCTGTCCCTGTCGGGTCTGTGTCCTGTATCTGAGCTGCTGGAGCCCCTCACGTCTTCTGAACCCCGCAGGAAGGCATCGCTGGGCTCCATCTCCCAGTCCTCGGGGTCCGATGAGATCGAGATCCAAGCCCCTGTCCTGCCTATCAGCAAAGCCAGCAGCAAGATCAAGCTCACATCGTCCTCGCTGAGCCTGAACACCACGAGCTCGTCCCAGCTCTCGTCCAGCCTGGGCTCCGACAGCCTCCCCCCGGCGCCGTGCGCCCGCAGCCCCGAGCACGCCGAGGAGCCGCTGTCCTGCGACTCCGACCTGGGCACAGCCACCGCCGAGGACCTGGACAGGTCCCTGCAGGAGTGAGTCTCTCCCCACATCTCTCCAAAGAGATTTTTGACCCTCTCTGGGCTCTTATTATTTTCTCTCTCTAGGCAGGAAGTCTTTCTCCCTGTTTGTCTTTGACAAGCTCTTTTTCTTTTCTGGAAGGAGTTTTTGTTCTTTGCATGAGCCGCTCAGCACGGCTTGCTGAGACCCTGCTGCCAGTGCAGATGAGCTTATAGTCACTGAAGTGTGTGTGTGTCCTCTTTACCAGGGCAGAAATGTCAGAAAAATGCTGCTCCCTGGTTTTAGGAATGTCACATCTTCCTGGAGTACACCGGGGGGATGCTCCAGGGCTTTCCACAGGGGGAAAGAAACGAGTTTGGTCACAGGGAATGGTTGTAATTTGCGGCTTCGGCAAATCATTCAGAGAGGGAGGTTGTTGGTTTGTCATCCTTGTGATTTATCCCTGCCAAGCATCAAGCACAAAGATTTCCAGGGTTATATAAGCTCTGAGTAATCAGTAAATATTTTGCCTGTCACCTTTAGAGTGTGACTCTGAGGAAGCCGAGCCTCGGGGTGATGCCTCTTCCCAATCTTCAGGAAGAGTTGGAGCTGCAGACTCTGCTTCCCCATCTATAACATCATCATTCCCTACTTCCAGGATTTTGCGTCTTCCAATGATCCTAGAAGACCCTGCCTTGATTGGATTAAACTCGTGATGGAGACGCTCCTTTGAGTTTTAATCTTGGGCTGGCAGCAGAGTGGGACCACGGGAACAGCCAATCCTCTGGCCAGGCTCCACTGTTAATTGCTCATTAATGAAAACAGTTGGAATTTGGCATATGGTCTAAGGCTGGATTCATGTCCAGGAGCTGTACATGGGGTTGGGGCTGTGGGGAGCACCCAGTGCTGTCCCTATGTCCACCAAATTAAACCCCATTCATGGATGTAATTGGAAAATGCTCCCTTCACAGGCAGAGTCCTGCTCCATGCCATAGAGCTGGCGCTGCTCTGTGGGGCACAAATCTCACATTTTTCTGTTGGCATCACTGGGATTCTCCAGCCACACCATGCTGCCATCCAACAGATGCCAGCAGTGACACTGAACCCTTTTTACACGGTTACAACTTTCAATAACGGGGCAGGGGTTCATAGGTTTTGTTATTGAGCTGCCCTCAAACCGTTCACTTTTCCATTTCAAGGGTGCTGTCTGAGTTCAGCAAGGCCAGGCCCAGCCCCGATGCCCCGGAGGGACGGTTTCTCCCCAGCGTGCTCGGCTGCTCCCCCTGGCCACCCCCAGGCCCCTCGGCACCGTCCCACGGAGCGCAGCAGGAGCCTCCCCCCAGCAGGGACACCTCTGCTGGGACAGCAGCCCCCGCGCCCCCCGGGCATAGTGACAGAGATGGCAGCAGCACCTCCAGAGCTCCGGCCCCTCGGGAGGGTCTGGGCAGAGCCAGCAGCAGTGGCAGCGAGGGGAGCCAGGCTGTGCGCACCCCCACGGCCCAGCAGCTGCTCTCTCCCCTGCCGGGGTGTCCGGTACGTGCTACAGCTCCCTCCCTTCCCATCTCCTTGGGTCTGTGTCCTGTGGGAAAGGGAAAAAAACTGGGGACAGCTCCAATAGGCACTGCTTTTCTAGGATCAGGGAATCCCAGAATGGTTTGGGTTGGAAGGGACTTAAAGTTCATCCCTGCCATGGGCGGGGACACCTTCTGCTAGACCAGGTTGCTCCAAGCCCCATCCAGCCTGGCCTTGGACACTTCCATGGATAGATTTCTCCAAACTCCCATCTTCCATGCTGCTCCCACGTGGTTATCAGTGATGATTCCCACCCGTGGACCTGTGGCCATGCAGCTGCCTCAGGAGAAACTGGATCAAAGTCTGTGTTCCCTGGTGAAAGAGGCACCAAAGCTTTTGAAGCCCTGCCTGGCCTGTCAGTCATCCCTCTCCAGGAGCAGCTGCTGCAGGAAGTTTTGGGTTTGTTAGGGATATCTGGAGAGGGATGAGCTCTTGCACAAATCTGGCTGTGGGC
Organism: Serinus canaria; assembly: GCF_022539315.1. Classification (NCBI taxonomy): domain Eukaryota; kingdom Metazoa; phylum Chordata; class Aves; order Passeriformes; family Fringillidae; genus Serinus; species Serinus canaria. The sequence continues at coordinate 4,359,589 of NC_066340.1, read as the reverse complement.
TGTGTGCAAGCGATAAAACAGCCCCAGAGTTGAGGTTCTCATGGGGACTTTCTTCATTTGTGGGCCACGTAAGAGGAGGGAAAAGGGTTGACTGGACAGGAAACAAACTAGTTTCCCAGTAGGAAAATCCTGCTGCAGCACATCTGTTCCCAGAGTGGGATGGCATTCCCGGGTGTTGGTCTTGAGCAGCAGCGGATTTCCCCTGCTGCCACTGGGAGCTGATCTACATCCACTGGCCTCTGCTTGTAGGAAACTCTTTGAACAGCCCTGTCCTAACTCCTTACTGACTGTTCCATCCTGGTTCCCATTGTTTCCATGCTGGTTCCCATCCTTTCCATGCTGGTGAGGGTAGGATGTCCCTCACACCCCCCCAGACCATTTCTCCTTTTGCTCTCTGCTGCTCTCGGTTCCCTCCCGCTTATCCCGTTTCCGCTGCTTCCTCGTGGCCCAGAGCCAGTTTGACCTAATCTATGTATAACATACTGTGTCAACAGGAAATTCCCCCTGCTCTCCATGACTCATGGAGCAACCTGCATTCCTGCCCCAGGAGTAATCCAGGAGCTGCCACCCTGATCCTCCCCAAAGGGTGGTGACAGCTCTTCTGCTGTCACTTTGGTTGTTATTCAAAATAAAAGGCACTTGGGAGGCTGCAGAGGGGAGTTAAAAGGACATTCCTGTTGGGATGCAGCCCAGGAAGGGTCTAGGAATGCTGCTCCCTTGTGCCAAGGCACTGAGCTGGGTTGTTTTTTCCTGGTGTTTGCTCAGGGGCCTTGTCCCAGAACCTTGCTCCTTTCAGGAGGAATTTCTTCACTGAAAGAGTGGTCAGGCATTGGAAGGGGCTGCCCAGGGAAGTGGTGGAGTCCCATCCCTGGAGGTGTCCAAGGAATGCCTGGACATGGCACCCAATGCCCTGGTCTGGCTGCCAAGGTGGGGATTGGGCACAGGTGGGACTTGAAGGGCTTTTCTCCCTTAATGATTCTGGGATTATTGTAACCAGAAAAGCTCCTGGAGAAGCTACAGCCACTTATTTTTTCAGCTCATGGATCTCATCCCCTCCTGGCACGTGCAGACAGAGGCTTCTTCTGCTTTCCCTGCCTTATTTTTCCCTTGCACAACCCAGGCCCCTGTAGCACCCTCTTGTGAGCAATAGGTCTCTATTTCACCCTGGACATCTCTGTGCCTCTCCCCATCTCTGTTCTTCCTGGTGCTGCTGCTCCAGCTTATGCCCTTCCATGGCAGGGCTGGAATTTCACCCCCATCAGTAAAACCCCATGGACCTATGGTCACTGCAGGGAATGTGCTCTCCTTCCAGAGTGGTTTTAGGGGGAGAGAACAGATGAATTTTGGACTTCATTATCCCACCAGAATACAATCCCAGTATTTTCCAGCTGTTGACACAATTCCATGGATCATTCCCTGACTGGAGGGAGCCGGGGAACTATCCACCTGGGAACGTCTAGCAGAAAATCAGACAGTCATGGAATGGTTTGGGAAGGAAGGGACCTTAAAACTCATCTCATTCCCAACCTCCTGCCATGAGCAGGGACACCTTCCATTAAATCCACACATCAGTGCCTGGGATTTGGGCTGTGCAGGAGCAGCCCCTGAGGAGGGGTTGCTGAGGATGTGTGTGTTAGAGGGGCACAGGGTGTTGGATGAGCTTAATAATTCATAATATTTCCTTTTTTAACAGAAGAGCTGGATCTCAGAAGATGATTTCTACAGACCTTCCCTGGGAGAGAGCAGCAGGAGCACGGCTGACACCAACGGCTTCGGGCCAGAGGGGGACAGCGAGGGGCCAGCCCCAGGGCTCATCAGTGCTCTGGACTTGGAGAGGCTCTCAGTGCCATCCTCAGACACTGGGAAGCCCAAAATGTCCCCAGAGCGGGAGCAGAAGGGCTTCAGCGTGGTGCACCGCAGGCAGATGGGTATGAGCCACCTCCTGCTGCCCTCGGGGGTTGCTTTGGGTGGGGATGGGCTGGCTGGGGAGCGCTGTTGGCTGGTGGGAGCTGATGGCAGCACTGGGAGCTACTGAAGGCAGTGGAGCAGCTTCCCAAGGCATTGCTGAGCCCAGGGAAGCTCTGATGGAAAGCATTTTAGTGGGAGAGTGTTTGTCCACCCTGTGGGACACCTTTCCTTTATCCCACTTGTTCCCAGCCTCAAAACCCAAATTCAGGGGACAGAAACCCAAGTGCAGGTGGACAATGATGGAGACCAAGGTCCTGTCAGCTCCTGCCCCAGCCCACCATGTACCAGTGCTGGCTGTCATACCTGCCACACCTCTGGGTGCTTGCTTTGAGCCCCTCTTGGCTTTTCTCTCCCCACTAGCTTCCCCTCTCTCACTCAAACTGAGCCATCTCTTGTCCCAGGTCTCTCCAACCCTTTCCGTGGGCTGCTGAAGCTGGGCAGCCTGGAGCGGCGAGGAGCCATGGGGATTTGGAAGGAGTTTTCCTGCGAGCTATCCCCGCTGGAGCTGCGGCTCTTCCTGGACCACGAGGAGCGGGTCTGTGTGGAGACCTTCTCCCTGCTGCGCTGTGAGTCCCTGGCGCTGACCCACCCCGACGGCCGCTTCGAGCTGGTGTTCCTGGGCAAAAAGCTCTTCCTGCGAGCGCCTTCCCAGGACGAGGCCGAGGACTGGCTGGACAGGATCCGCGAGGCGCTGCGCAAGTGCCGGCCGCAGCTGGAGGAGGAGGACTGGGAGACTCTGGAGTATTCCGAGGATGGAGGCGAAGCCCAGCCCGTCCAGGGCGACTCCAGTGCTCTCCAGTACAGTGATGTGCCTGGGAACAGCTTGGACTGGAGTGCAGCTCCAGAAGCAGAGCTGGATGCCATCAAAGAGGCTGTTCTGTACATGGACGTGGACAAAACCTGGGTCCCATTTATTTTTTCCCTATCTCTAGAAACTCTGAAGTGCTTTAAAATCAGAAACAATGACAAAATTTTAAGCAACAGTTACGGCATAGAGACCATCCAGGACATCCTTCCAGACACCAGCCTGGGGGGACCCTCCTTCTTCAAGGTGATCACCTCCAAGGCTGTGCTGAAGCTGCAGGCTGAGAGCGCGGAGGAGGCGGCCTCGTGGCGGGAGCTGGTCCGAGAGGTGCTCATGTCCTACCTGGAGGGTGCTGAGGAGGCACTAACCCTGGGGGGCAGCTTGGATGGGCACTCCCAGGTGGTCCTGAAGAACATCGTGAAGGAAAATGGCTTCTTGTTGCAGTACCTGGTGGCCATCCCCATGGAGAAGGGCCTGGACTCCCAGAGCTTCATCTGTGCAGGTACAAACCATGGAATGGTTTGGGTTGGAAGGACTCTAAAGCACCCCCGAGTGCCACCCCCTGCCATGGACAGGGACCTTCCACTATTACAGGGTGCTCCAAGCTCTGTCCAAGCTGGTCTTGGGCACCCCCAGGGATGGGGCAGCTGCAGCTACTCTGTTTTCCCAGGAATCCCAGCAGTACAAGATCTCCTTGGTGGGGCTTCATGTGCCCAGTCAGGGCACCTTTGATGTCCTGTGGGCACAGGGCAAGCCCCCCCCATACTGAGCCCCCATCCCACCCCAGCCCATTCCAACTGGGACGTTACTGGGCTCCCATTTAGAGATGCTTTTTGGAACAGACAATGGGAAACTGGGTTTGAAGCCACCTTAGGTAGATCAGGAAGCTCAGGGCTCTCTTCCTGGGCATTTTGAGGCCCTAGCCTGTGGGGCAAGCACAATCTGCAGCAGTTTTTCCAGTAAGGCAGCACGGGAGCGGGGATTGCCATGGGTGTGACGGGCTGATTTTGCAAAACAATCATTTACCCTTCACCTGACGCCTCTCAGCACACAGGGAGATTCTGGTGGCACCTTCACTGACCTCCACAGAAGCTGTAATTTGCTCTTTACCTTGCTAAGTTAATTAAATTTCAAATTTCTCTCTTGCTTCAATTATATTTCTTGTACCCTCCAGCAGGTTGGGATTTTTCTTTTAAGCTCTCTCCTTTTCTTATATAATTTTTTTTCTGGTCTATTTGGTCTCTGCCTTCCCTTCCAGGCTCTGTCCTGCATCTTCCACCTCCCCACAGCTGGAATTCACAAGCCAAAAAGACAAATTCCCAGTTTTTCTGTGTAGGTTTTCTTTAGGGATCTGTCTGCCCTGCTTTCACCCCCCTCCCAGCCTGACACCCAGTGTGTTCCCTTCCATCTCAGAGTAATGAGCAATAAAGGCTGGTCTTTCTTATTAATTCAGAAAGCAACATGTGATCTCCATGAATATTTTGGGGGGATGAGCTCCAGGTATTCCAGAGTGTGATGGATGGGGATAGGGAAGCCAAGATGGGTTCCCCACTGCTATAATAAAGGTATTTGTGGGTTAATCCATCCTGATCTCATCCTTTGCAGATGTGATTTTGGTACCCTGTGACATCAGCAGAAAAAAAAAGGCTGAGTGAAGGCAAAATAGTGCAAAGCTACTGGTGGGGGTGATGGGTCAGCAAGTGGGATTTAGGTTCTTCCTTAAACCACTGGGATGTTGCCAGAATTCACTTTTCCTAAAAAAAAAAAAAAAAAAAACTAACAATCGAACCACTTGATGGATAAAAGTGTGTTCACAGATAGTTCAGCCTCCTTTTTATGTAGAAAAAGTTGAACCATCACAGGCTTAAATTCATGAGGAAGGGGCTGGAGGCCTCGCACTGAGCATCCTACAGGTGCTTTAGTTGGTCTCTACCCTTTCCCAAAACTTCATTGCTCAATTCCATGCTGCCAGAAGTTCCTCCCCCATCCAGCAGTGGTGGCAGAGGCTGTGGGCAGCAGTCCCCTGTCACCCCCTGCTCCCGCAGGCTGCTCCAGGCAGATCGGCTTCTCCTTCGCCAGGCCCAAGCTCTGCGCCTTCTCGGGGCTCTACTACTGCGACAGCTGCCACCAGGACGAGGAGAGCGTGATCCCCTCCCGCCTCATCCACAACTGGGACCTGACCAAACGGGGGGTGAGTCCAGCATCTGCTTCCTCAGGGTCTATCTGGGCATTCCCTGGGCTGGCAATGCCCAATCCGGGCTCTGGGGCTGCTCCATGCTCGGTGTCCAGCTGTGCCCTCTCTCTGTGCCCCAGGTGTGCAAGCAGGCCCTGAAGTTCCTGACACAGATCCGAAACCAGCCTCTGATTGACCTGAGGCTGGTCAACGAGAGCCTCTATGAGCACGTGGAGAGGATGGGGCGGATCCTGCGCAGCCGGGAGCAGCTGAAGCTCCTGGGGGATTATCTCATCATGTGCCGCAGCGGCGCCCTGAAGGAGCTCAGCAAGCGGTGAGCTCCCCCCCGGGGGGACATTCCCCTCTCTTGGCACCCCAGTGGTCTCCTGGTCCCCCTCTCATTCAGCGTGGGAGCAGGGAGTGGTGCTGCCAAGGCTCAGGCTGGTTTTTCCCTCCATATCATCTGCTCTAAGGAGTTATCCATCTGTTGGCTGGGTCAGCACAATGAGCTGTGACTCAGGAAACACCTTCCTGGCCGAGGAGTTTCTGGCTGGACAGGAAACACCTGGCAAAATAGATGAGATATTTATTTTCTTTTTTCCCCCCCTTTGAAATGCTCTCACATGATTTCCAGTGTGGCAGGATTTGGGATGTGAAAATGGGTTCTGCAGTGATTCACTTTAAAAGGCTGCTTCATCGAGGTTGCTCCTTGCTCCAAAGCTCTGGGAAGTGTGGTGGAGACCGTCTACCCCCTTCCTCTCTGTGCTTCTTTGCAGGCTTGATCACAGGCATTACCTCCTGGAGTGTCCCCACAAATACAGCGTGGCTGATCTGAGGCAGGTGAGAGCTGTGTATAGTCATAGAATCACAGAATGGTTTGGGTTGGAAGGGACCTTAAAGACCACCCAGACCTACCCCTTGCCATCCAGTTCCACCTCCCACTAGACCAGACTGCTCCTAGCCCCCTGGCCCAGTTGTTGGGATTTTCCAGGTGAAAATCAGGGTCTGTAGGCATGCCATGTGCTGCTCCTCCAGCAGGAGGTTCCCAGCAGTTGGGTTTTTCAGTGATCCCCAAGCCAGGAGCCCCATCCTGGCAGGCTGTGGGTGCTGCTCTCAGCAGTCCAGGGTCCCACTGCATCCCAGGCTTGCGGGCTGGGGGTTGTTTTGGAGGACAGCCCTGCCTTCAGGTGGAGCCCAAAGGGTGGGTGTGCCACAGCAGACGCTGACCCCTGTGTCCCCCAGATTGCTGAGGGCACCTTCGAGACCTTCCTGCAGTCGCTGCTGCAGTTTGCGTCCCACCACGTGTACAGCTGTGACCTGTGCACCCAGCGCGGCTTCATCTGCCAGATCTGCAACAGCAGCGACATCATCTTCCCCTTCGAGTTCGACACTACCACCAGGTGAGTGAGGTTCTCACCACCTCTGCCTGTCCTGCTGCAGCCAGGGGCACAGCCTGCCTGAGGCCAGGAGTCCCAGCCGGCCCCTGAGTTCTGGTCACAGACCCCACTTGCAAGGCACAGGGGGAACTAGAAATGGCTCTGAGGTGGTTCTGCATCCTCGAGATGCCTGAAACCTTCTGGTTGCCATGTGCTCAACCATGGGAACCATACTGTGGTGCCCATGTCCTCGTGGCAGCCTCACGTGCCCATGTCCTTGTGGGAGCCACATCTCCATGGTGCCCATATCCTCATGGGTGCCCTGTCTGTCTTCATCTCCTACATTCTTGTGGGAGCCACCTCCTCATTGTGCCCATGTACTCATGGGAGCCCTGTCTTCATGTCCCACATTCTTGTGGGAGCCATGTCCTCGTGGTGCCCACATCCTCATGGTGCCTGTGTCCTCATGGTGCCCATGTCCTTGTGGTTTCCCCATCCTTGTGGGACTCATCCTCACATGCCCACATCTTCATGCCCGTGTCCTCATGGAACCCATTAGCTCCAGGGCACTCCAAACCAAATCCAGGCTGTTTGGGGCAGGAGCAGACTGTCCTCGCAGACAGGACAGCCAAGATGTCACCAAGAGAGGTGGCTTTGCACACTGAAGATGCTGCCAGCCTGCAAAGGCCTTGCTGGCTGCTAGGGCAGCCAAGGGGCTGGAGGGAGGAGGAGGAGGAAGGTTCTGCATGTCCCTGTCTTGCTCATCTGGCCACTGCCTCTTGCACTCAGAGTCGGGCTGACCCCTTGCAGGGGCTGCAGAAGGGGAGGGGAAACAGCAGTGGAATTCTCCTACATCCCTCCACAGCCATGGAAGGAAGGATGGACACGTGGGCACAGATTTCATAGAATACTGAAATGGTTTGGGTTGGAGGGAACTTAAAGCCATCCAGTGCCACCCCCTGCCATGGACAGAGACACCTTCCAAGTCCTGTCCAAGCTGCCTTGGACACTTCCAGGGATGGGGCAGCCACAGCTGCTCTGGGAGCAGAGGATGGGGGCAGCACTGTGGGATGTGCTGGGAGAGGCTGAGGGTGTTCCCAGCAGGAGAGGGGTGATACTGACTCTCACTTCCCCTGCCCACAGAGCTTCCATTCCTCACAGGCAGAGGGATCTGTCCTGCAGTGGGATCACCTGTGGGTCAGGGTGCAGCAGCTGGATAGAAATTGGAATCAGGATGGGGATGGTGCTAGAAGGGAATTCTTATCCCCTCTACCCATCAGGGTTTGCTGAAGAAGTCAAACCCTTCCAGCCCAGTGGAGCCTGCTCCACTGTAGCTAGAGAGATCCACATCTCCATGGTTATGCCATAGAATTGTGGAATCATTCAGGCTGGAAAAGCTCTGTAAGATCATCGAGTACAGTTCCCCCAGTGCTGCCAAGGCCACCACTGACCCATGTCCTCAGGTGTCACATCCACAGGGCTTTTAAATCCCTGCAGGGATAGTGACTCCTATTTGCCTGGGCAGCCTGTGCCAGAGTTGGACAACTATTTCAGTGAAGAAATTTTCCATAATATCCAACCTAAACCTCCCCTGAGGCAACTTGAGGCCATTTCCTCTTGTGCTGTCTTGGCCTATTTGGCATTGAGCACAATTCTGGCAGAGAGATTTCACAGGCTCATGGGCTTCGTGGTCTCACTTTGCCTGGCTATCCCTAAAAGTGAGCAGCAACACCCAGAACCTGCAGAAAACACCACAGATACCAGGATCCGTGGGTGCTCCGTGTGTTCAGGGCTGCGAGTATTTCCATGGAGGAGGAGCAGTGCTGCTCACTCCCCTCCCTGCCACAGGGACAGCACTGAGCTCATTATTGAGGACAACAACATCCCCAGGGGACCGATTTTCTCTGGAAAAAGAGCAGCCAGGCTCTGGAAAGCGCTGGCACGCAGGGCTGAGCTGGCTGGCGGCTGGCCGGAGGTCTCGTGTCCCATGGAGCCGAGCTCTGAAGTTTGTTGACGTCTTTCTTTCTCACCCTGCCGGAGGAGGTTGTGCAGCAGGAAAGCAGCTCAGCCGACATCCTCGCGGAGCTAACGCGGCTTCCTGCCCCTCTGCCCGCCCCGGGCCGCCGGGTCACAGCGGCACTTGCTGCAGGATGTGCCTGCAATGCCTCAAACAATGATCCTGCCAGCTCAGGACCCTCTCCTGCTCTGGCAGCTCAGGGGGAGCTGGAGGCAGGAGATGCTGATTCTAGCTTTACCACACCGGGTAAAACCCAGGTTCCCAAATCCCCCCATGCCTGGGGAGCAGCTGCCACCGCTGCTGATCTGGAGAGGCCACATGGAAGTGTGTTCCACTGGGGGAATGGGTATTTTCCATCCCAATCCTGCCTGTCCATGCACGAGCCTTTCCCTGTCCCAAGTCACTCAGGGTTTGCAGCTCCTCTCCAGAGCAGGATTTCACCCCAGCTGAGATGCTGTGGTCCCTTTCCTGGCACTTCTGGGTGTTTCTCTGCCTCTGTACCATGCATCTTTTGGGGAATTAAGATGTTTCATGCTGTTCACACATGGATTGTACACCAGGTATTTGCACAGTGAAGGTAAATCTGGCTGCCCTGCTGGCATGTGGCTGAGCCACATTTTACTGCCACTGAGAAGCTGGGGATCACAACCCAAAAACTGACCTCAGCTCTCATAGCAGGGACATTTCTGCTCATGATTGAGCAGTGAAACCCCTGCCTGAGCTGGGGTCCTTCACAGGGTGTCACATTCCTGCTGCTGCTGAGCCAGATCAGGGAGCTCTGACACCTCCATGGAGCCACCTGCTCAAGGGCAGCTTCCTCCTGGCTGGCTGTCCCTTCCCTGCAGCTCTGCTGTCCCCACATGCAGGTCCTGCTGGCAGGGTGGGCCCTCCCACCCCAGCCATGGCAAGCAGAGGGTCCCCAACAGCAATACTGTCACAGGGTTGGTGATGAGGGATCAGTGTCAGGGCTTGGTGTCACGAGATTGGTGTCAAGGGATCAGTGAAACAAGGGTGGATATCCAGGGTTTGGTGTCACGGGGTTTGTTGTGCAGTGGGTGTTGTCACACCCTCGAGCTGCACTTGGTGCTGGTAGAGCAGGGCACAAACCTCAGCTCAAGCCTCACTCCCCTCTCTCTCACACATTGGCAGCACCCACTACGCTCCTTCCGGCCCCGCTCGCAGCTGCTGGGGTGGATGGGGAACTGCTGGGGTCGATGAGAAGCTGCTGGGGTCGATGAGGAGCTGCTGGGGTGGATGTTCTACTCAAGCAGCTGCTGCTCCTGCACTCGAGGCTCCTCCTGAGCCGTGGCTGGGGCTCTGCTCAGCAAGTGCTCAAAACACACCAGGATGGGGAAGTGTAACCTGGCTCAGTGGGGGAAGTTTGGTCTTTGTTCTCACGTTCCCAACACAGTGGGTTTCGTTTTTTCCTTCTTTTCCCAGGTGCAGTAAATGCAAAACCGTCTTCCACCGGGACTGCCACGCCCGGGCCCCGGCGTGCCCACGCTGCGAGCGGCGGCAGCGCTACCAGCGGCAGCTGGAGGCCAGCACAGAGCCCAGCCTGTAGCCTGACACTTACCTCGACGCTGCCCTGGGAACGGGGATGGCAGGAGGGACAGAGCAGAGCCCCCCTGCCTGTCCTGCACCTGGCCCTGCCCTGGGGACAGGGACAGTGTCGGGTGGGTGCTCCTGCCCTGCAGAGAGACCTTCTGCCCACCCAGGGCTAAAGAAAGGGGCTGGACAAATCCATCCCCCTTCACACTAACCGGGTGCTGTTCCCTGCCACCCTCCTGGTGCCAATGTCCCTTTCCAGTGGAGCCCAGCAGCTCTTCAGGGTGTCATCCCAGAATTCCAATCAAGGGTGTGGAGAACTGACATTGATCTCAAAGCTCTAGTTTTTTAGGATACTGAAAACTGGTATTTTTTTACATGGGGGTTTTGCACAACTGGGCTGCTCTGGGTGGTGGACCCACGCAGGGAGAGGACAAAGTGACACTTGTGCCTTTAGGGACCTGCATGCCCCAAGGAGACCGTGGGTGCCCCGAGCATCTCCCGCTCAGACAGCCCAGCCAGGGCTGTAGCCTCCAGGGAGAGCCAGGCTGCTCCTCCCAGCCTGCTGCTGCTCATCCTCGGGAGAAATTTTATTTTCCTTTAACCCCTCCCCTCACAAAGATAATTAAAGTCTATTTAACAACAAGTGAAACGATTTCTGAGTTTGCTTCTCTGCAGGGGGACCTCATCACAGTTTGAACCTGACATAGTGTCTGTGGGAAGAGGATTGGAATGGGAATGCTGCCTGTCCCTTGTCCTCTGTCCTCCATCCTCCCTGCCCATCCCCCATCCTTCTTGCCCATCCTCCATCCTCCAGGGTTTAGCTTGGACAAGTGGTTGGGGGTCCCTTCCCCATTTTCTCTGCCCCATTTTCCTTTCCAGCTGCTCCCCACTGGTGTCAGCTTCTCCCATTGTTGTTTTCCCCACCACTCATGTGCTTGGAGGACTTGGGCTGTGCCCACCAACACAGCAGAACTCCCGGGGGTGCAGGGAACAAAAACCAGGGCAGGGCAGCTCCCATGGGGCCCCCCTAATGGGGTCCCCATCCCACTGCCCAGGGAGGCCGTGCCAGATCCGGCAGCAGCGCAGATCCCGGCAGCAGCGGGGCTGGGCCCTTCCTGCGGCAGGAACCTCCCGAGGAGCCGTTTCCTCGTCGGGCGGCAGCGGGTCCCCTCCGCCACCGTCCCGTCCCGCCCGCCGAGGGGACAGGACGCGCCCCAGCACCCCGAGCAGCAGCGGGGGCCGGGCACCCACCCGCCGCGGAGCCCGGCCCCGTCTCTCGTCGAGGCGGCGGCGGAAACCAGGCGAGTCGGGACCGGCCCAGCGCGGGCACGAGCGGCACCGCGGGCGCGCCCCCGCCCCAGCGCCGGCCGCAGGTGAGAGCGGGGCTCGGGGACCGGGAGCTAGGGGGCCCGGGGCTCGGTGGCTTTGGGGTCTCGGGCATGGTGGCAAGGATGGTGGTGGTGACCCCAGGGTGTTCCAGCAGGTTCGGGCGGTTTGCGAACCCGCCGCGTAGGGCGGCAGCTCAGCGGGGACCCCGAGGAAGCTGAATTGGGGGGTCCTCGGCCCAGGAGGGGTTGGGCGCTGCCGTCACCTTCCCCTGCCCCGTGTCCCGCAGGCGGAGGCGCGGGGAGGCCATGGAGCCGGCGGAGCCGGCGGAGGAGTCGCTGGTGCTGGTGGAGTACGGCTTCGAGTACCGCGCCAAGGACGGCACCTTGGTCTCCATCAAGCCCAACGAGCGCTATGTGCTGCTCAAACGCACCAACCCGCACTGGTGGCACGTCCGCAGGAGCGGGGACGCCCGAGCCTTCTACATCCCGGCCCAGTACGTCAAGGAGCTGCCACCCATCGCTGCTCCAGCCCCGCTTGACCCCCCGCCATCGGGACATGCTGCGACAGAGCCGGCCGCGCTCGTCCCCCAGCCCCCGCCAGCCTACGAGTATCAGTTCATCAGCGCCGCCGAGCCGGGGGAGACGGCAGGAGGGTGCCCAGTGCCCAGGAAAGACTCGGTGCTCAGGAGGGACTCGGTGCCCAGGAGAGACTCGGTGCTCCAGAGGGACTCGGTGCCCAGGAGGGACTCGCCACTATCACTCAGCTCTTTTCGGGTCCTCCCAGGGCTGACCGCGCACTCCGCTGAGCCTGTGAGACCATCGTACTCCCTGGAGGACCTGGCGCGGGTGACACCAGCACCTCGCAGTGCCGCTGCTGCCATAGGGGCACGCGGGGACCCCCCAAGACACCCTCGGCCGCTCGGGAAGAGCCGCTCCGAGACCCTCTGCGCCTCCGGCAAGGACAGGGACGTGGCCAGGAGGTGGCCGGGGGCCGGTCCCGCGGCTCAGGTAAGGTGACATCCCCGCTGCTGTCCCCAAAAGCTGCGCTGAGGGTGGGTTAGCGGGTAGGGGTGTTGAGCCTGGCCCCCCCGGCTGATTCAGTGGCCGTGTCCCCCCACCACGACCCTGTGACCCCCGGCAGAGAGTAGGGTTACACCCCGGCACCGTAGCCATTGCTGGGACCTCCCACGTCTCCCCACCCAGCTGACCCCATGGGACAAACCTGCAGGTGACCCCACCATAGGGGCTTGCCAAAATTAAACATTTTGGAGGGACCCCCACGCAGGGACCCCCCCCGCACACCCTCCACCCTCATCCCCTGGCCGGTGCCTCAGTTCCCCCACCCTCATGGGCACCCCTGAGCTCTCCCAGCCCCCTATTCTGCAGAACCCCGTGGTCTCTGGGGGGTTTTGCAGTGATCCCTCAGGTTCCCCAGGAGCGTTCCGGGGTGAGAAGAAGCAGAAAGGGTTAACAGGGAAGCGCGGCAGCTCCTCCCTGCCGGGGCGGGAGCCTCACCTGGGCGCAGCACCCATGGACCGAGGTGGGTGCTGGGTGCACCCCGGCACAGGCCAGCGCCCCGACACCCCAAACCCACGCTCACCCCACACCAGTAAGTAGCAAAGGGCTCTGCCTAGCACCCCCTGGGCTGCACCTCCCCGAGGGGGGCGCCCGAGGGTGGGGGTCCCCGCCGGCCACCAAGGCGTGCCAGGGTACACAGGGTGAGACGGTGCCGGCAGAGGGGTGGGGCCCACGACCTTGTCCTCTCCTTACTTGTCCCCGAGCACCTCATTTCGGAGTAACCCCGGGCACCTGGAGCACCCTGAGCCTGGGTGTCCCCCACTTCAAGGGGGGCTGGAGGGATTGTGCACTCGGGGGAGTTGCTGGAAGAAATCGGGTATTGGTGGTGGGGGGCTGTGTTTTACACCCCATTTTCACCTCATTTTCACCCCATTTTATACCTTGTGCTGCTAGCTGTGCCCTTTGCGCACCCAAAGCTACTGAGCCCCCTCTGGGGGTAACCCAACGTAGTCCCCAATCCCAGTGCCAGCACGGGAGCCTTCCCCTTGCTGCCCAAATCCAACCAGTGCCAAAACCAGCCAGCATCAGGCATGGCAGGACCATGGTGACATCGGTCCTGCCACCATCTGCACCCGATGGGATGGGATGGGACAGGATGGGATGATCCTGGTGGTGTGGGGACACAGCAGCTCCAGATCAGCTTCCATTTGAGCAGTGTGACACCAGATGGGCACCCAAAATCATCCCAGTGCAATTCCTACTCAGCATCATCCTGGAGCATTTCCTGCTCGGGTGGCCTTGGCTTTGCCAGAGCGGGTGACGAGTGGCAGGTTGTGGGTGACGGGTGACAACAGCCCCAAGAGGAGCCAGTTCCGCCCTGGGCGTCTCTTCCGCTCCTCGAGCCCCGGCAGGAAGCGCGGTGGGTGCAGGGCCCGGCTCAGGGCGCCAGCAACGTCACTGGAGCCCTGTGTTGTCCCCACAGCTGTCCCCACAGCTGTCCCCACCTTGGTGCCCCCAGCGCTGCCCCGGTGTCACCGCGATGGGTGACCGGGCACTGGGGGGGCCGCAGCAGGCCTGGAGCAGGGCGTTGCAGTTGCTGCACCTGGGGAAGGTAGGCAGCACCCTTGGGTGCTCCCAACCGGGGACGAGGGGGGTGTTTTGGGGTCACCCCTTGCCAGGCTCCCCCTCGGCTTCCCTGGCTGTTTATGGGCACTGGCGGTTGCCTCAATACCCATCCCAAAGCAGGGAGGGGCCACCCAGCCCTCCCGGGGATGAGAAACCCCCAGGGATCCACCCACAGGAGAGAGAGAGGTGCTGGGGGGACTCGGTGCCAGAGATGCCCCATTGCCACCCCCATGTCCCTTGTCCCCAGGAGGAGGGCAGACCCCCTGGTAGTTTCTGGCCCTGCTCACCAGGGTGGGAGGGTCATGGGGTAATGGGGGGAGGATGACGGGTGTCATCAAGCTGCTGTCCCACTCTGATCCAAGGTGTCCCCAAGGACCTACTGTCACCTCCCTCGGGGTGATGGGCAGGGCTGCAGTTGGGACCTTTGTCCCCGCATCCATTAGTGAGAGCTTCAGGCTGTAAGGCTGGGGAGATAAAGGGTGATGGGGGGGGGTTCCCGGCTGGCAGCACTCTCTTGGTCCCAGGGGACACATCCCCCTACCCCAGCGTCCCCACGGATGGGGTCAGCCAGGCTGGTGCTGGGGATGCTATTTTGGGATGTGGTGATAGGACTGTCTGGTTCAGCATCCGGCTCTGGGCGGGAGGCCGGGTTGTGGGTGCTGGAAATGTCCCAGGGTGCAGGTGATGAGTGCTGGGGTGCAAGCATGGGTGAGATGGGTGTGAGTGTTGGGGTGCTGGGGAGGTGGGCACAGAGGCTGGGGGTGCAGGGGATGAGCAGGTTGGAGGTGTTGGGACCGCAGGTGTCAGTGCAGAGGTTGTGGGTGTTCATGGTTTGGGTGTCAGTGCTGTGGATGCTGCGGAGAGCAGGTGATGCAGGCACCAGTGATGTGGGTGCTGTATCCAGGGGGTGATGCAGGTACCAATGAAGCAGGTGTGGATGATGTGGGTGATGCAGGTACAAGTGGCACAGGTGCTGCATGAGTGGGTACCAGGGACACAGATGTTGATGATGTGGGTGACATGGGTGCCAGTGATGGAGGTGCTGATGATGCAGGTACTGGTGATGCAGTGACACAGGTACCAGTGCTGCAGTGCTGCTGCAGGTGCTGCACACAGTGGGTCATGCAGGTGCCAGTGACATGGTGCTGGTTGTGAGGGTGCTGCCAGCTGCAGGTGACACAGGTGCTGGCACTGGGGACCTCGATGTCCCTCCATGTGCCCATCCCTGTGCCAGTGGGTGCTCCCTGCCTGACTCTGGGCGCTGTGCATGCCCCTCTCCACCTCCTGGCCTTCCATCACTGGCACCTCCTGCCTCACACTTTTGGGGGCCCAGGCAGGGGGGTGACCCAGCAGCCAGGGCAGGATCCAGCCCCTCGATGCCTCACCCATTGGCCACCTGGACACCACAATGGGGACACCTCAGGAATGCCATCCCAGCTCAGTAATGACACATCCATGTTCCCCCAGGCACGCAAGGAGTCAGAGGAGACACCTGATCCCATCTACCTCAACATCCAGGAGCTGCGGGAAGAGGCCGCCGCCAGCTCGGCCCCAGAGGAGCCCATTGGCTCCGTGTCAGACTGGGAAACCCACACGGACACAGACAGTGGACATTTGTTTTATTACAACCCAGTGACGGGCGAGACCACGTGGGATTGTCCCTTCGGGCAGGCGGCCGACGGAGTGAGTCCCGCCGCCTCTCCCGCCTCCTCGCTCGCACACAGCCTGGAGCTTCCCGAGTGGGAACAGCACGTGGACAAAGGAAGCGGACAGACTTTTTTCTATAATTCGGTGACAGGTGAGACGTCGTGGGACCCCCCCAGTGCAGGAGACACGGGCAGCCCCCAGGAGAGGCTCCCTGGGGGGACGCGGTACGGTCCCATGGAGCAGAGGGTGAGCACCCGGCGAGGCGCGGGGTGGGCTTGGGGTGGGGGCAGAGACAGGGATGGGAGATGGAAATGGGATGGGAATGGAGACAGGGATTGGATTGGAGACAGGGATGGGATTGGAGACAGGGATGGGAATGGAGACAGAGATCGAATGGAGATGGAAATGGGATGGGATTGGAGACAGGGATTGGATTGGATTGGATTGGATTGGATTGGATTGGATTGGATTGGATTGGATTGGATTGGATTGGATTTGAGACAGGGATGGGAATGGAGACGTGGATGGGAATGGAGACGTGGATGGGAATGGAGACGTGGATGGGAGCAGAGATAGGGATAGTAATGGAGATGGAAAGGGATGGGATTGGAGACAGGGATGGGATTGGAGACAGGGATGGGAATGGAGACAGAGATGGGATTGGAGATGGAAAAGGGATGGGATTGGAGACAGGGATTGGATTGGATTGGATTGGATTGGATTGGATTGGATTGGATTGGATTGGATTGGATTGGATTGGATTGGATTGGATTGGATTGGAGACAGGGATGGGATTGGAGACAGGGATGGGATTGGAGACAGAGATGGGAATGGAGACGTGAATGGGAGCAGAGATAGGGATAGGAATGGAGATGGAAATGGGATGGGATTGGAGACAGGGATTGGATTGGATTGGATTGGATTGGATTGGATTGGATTGGATTGGATTGGATTGGATTGGATTGGATGGGATTGAGACGGATGGAGGAGATGTGGATGGGATGGAGACGTGGATGAGCGAGATAGGATGTAATGAGATGGACGGATGGATTGGAGACAGGATGGATGGAGACGGAGGGATGGAGACAGAGATGGATGGAGATGGAAAGGGATGGGATTGGAGACGGATTGGATTGGATTGGATTGGATTGGATTGGATTGGATTGATTGGATTGGATGGATTGATTGATTGATGGATTGGATTGGAGACAGGGATGGGATTGGAGACAGGATGTGATTGGAGACCGGATGGGAATGGATTGTGATGGGAGCAGACAGGATAGGAATGGAGTGGAATGGGATGGGATTGGAGACAGGGATTGGTTGGATTGGATTGGATTGGATGGGATTGGAGACAGGGATGGGATTGGAGACAGGGATGGGATTGGAGACAGGGATGGGAATGGAGACAGAGATGGGATTGGAGGTGGAAATGGGATGGGATTGGAGACAGGGATTGGATTGGATTGGATTGGATTGGATTGGATTGGATTGGAGACGGATTGGATTGGAGATGGAAAAGGGATGGGAATGGAGACAGGGATGGGAGTGGAGATGGAAATGGGATGGGATGAAAATGGAGACATTGGAATTGAGAAAGGTGTGGGAGATGCAATGGAGATGGAAATGGAAACAGGGATGAGATGAAAATGGTGGCAGAGCTGAAGATTGAGAAAGGATGGGAAATGAAAATTAATATGGAAACAAAGATGGGGAATAAAGATGAAGACAGAAGATGGAGATGGGAACAGATACAGGGATGTAGAAGGGAAGGGGACTGGAGATGGAGACCAGGATGGGATAGAGATGGAGACCAAGCTGAAGTTGGAGATGAGAGACAGAGATGGAAATTAAGATGAAGGTGCAGATGAAGATGGAGAACAGAATGGATACTGGGATTGAGTTGGAGATGGAAACAGGAATGGGAATGGAGATGGAGACAGGGATTGAGATGGAGATGGAAATGGAGACAGATGCAGATCTCTGGGTTGGGCACAAGATCTTGAACTTTCTTTTCTCTCCAGCCACCCACTCCAGAAACAGATTATCCTGACCTGTCTCCAGATGAGCTGGAGTGTTATCCTGAGGAAGACTATTCACCCGTGGGCTCCTATGATCAGGGGGCCTCTGTCTGCCTGTCCCCAAGGCGCCCCGAGGAGCTGGGCTCACCCCCAGGCTGGTATGGGCACGGCCACCCGGAGGGACTCGTGTTCTACCCCGAGCACTTCGCCCCTGACACGGTACGGGATAGGGATGGGAATAGGGATTGGGACAGGGTTGAGGATGGGGATGGGGCCAGGGAAAGGGACAGGAACTGGAAGAGGGATGAACACAGGGTATAGGAGCTGGGATGGAGATGGGGATGGGTTATGGACAAGGGCAGAGACGGCAATGGGGATAGGGACAGATGCAGACAGGGGTGACTGCCAGGGATAAGCATCCTCACAAGCCCACAGAGCAGAGGCTGCAGGGGCTCTGGGGTGCCGTGGGTGCACAGCCCAGCCCCCTCCTGGCAGGGGCACCTCAGGCATCACCTGACCCCTCCCTGCCCAGGTGCTATCAGGCAGCTGCCACGAGCGGGCCAGCAGCAGCTCCAGCCAGGACAGCGGGCTCTCCGCCTGGCACGGCCCCGTGTCACCAGCTCCAGGCAGTAGGGAGGAGAAGGTGAGCACCCAGGGAGGAACACCCAGCCTGCCCTCACCCCAACACCAGGGAGAGCAAGGGCCAAATTTGACACCCTCACCTTCACTTTCCAGTTTAAAAGCCTCGAAAAAGCCGGGGTGCTCAACAGGACCAAGACAGTGGACAGAGGGAAGCGGCTCCGGTAAGAACATCCCGGTGTCCCCTGCCACTGGAGACACGAGTCCAGCAGGGGGAAGGAGCTGTGCTATCCCTGTGTGACCCCTGTTCCCCTCCCCAGGAAGAACTGGAGCTCCTCCTGGACAGTGCTGGAAGGGGGAATCCTCACCTTCTTCAAGGACTCCAAGCACTCAGCTGCCAGTGCTTTGGTAAGAGCCCCAATGGCCATGGGGCAGGGCAGCTCCCATGGGGTGGGACCAGTGCCCATGGGACAGACCAGCACCCATGGGACAGGGCCAGCACCCAAGGGACAGGGCCAGCAGCCATGGGAGAAGCCAGCACCCATGGGACAGGGCCAGTACCCATGGGGCTGGACAAGGATTCACAGAATGTGGCCGATGTGTGTAGGATAGGGGCAGCACGCACAGGGAACACAGCACTGGCCTCACCTCTGGAGTGGGGGTTCAGGGCTCTGTCTAGAGGGTGCAGAGGCTCTTGGGGGAAGGGGACCATGGCCAGCACTCACAGAATGGGGCCAGCATCTGCAGGATAGGACCAGCATCCTTAGGACAGGACAAGGACCCACAGGATGGGGTTGAAGCTGCGGGATGGGACCAGCACCCATAGGCTGTGGCCAGCATCCAGGGGACAGGGCCAGAATCCAAAAAATAAGACCCCCAGCACTGTTGGGGGGAATCAGCACTTGAAGGATGGGACCAGGACCCATAGGCCAGGGCAGGTGCCCTGCACAGGGACCCCAGCTCACCCCCCAGCAGACCGACACTCCCTACAGGGGTGGCAGTGTTGGAGCACCCGGAGCTGGTGGGAGACAGCAGGAGGAAGCAGAGCCGGCCCCAGTCCGCCCCCCGGGTCCAGCTCCTCCCCCCGCAGTGCCCAGCAGGTGCCACCGGATGCAGAAGTTGCCGTGGGTCTTGCAACACCCTGTGGTGACAGCGACGGGGGAGAAGACAGGGCACCCACAGCTGGGGAAACAGTGCTGGCCTCACCTCGGGGGTTCCAGGCTCTGTCTGGGGGGCAGAGGCTCTTGGGGCAGGGGGAACTTTGGCCAAAGCACCCCAAAACCCAGGGCATGGGGAGAAGCAGAGGGTCTGATGCTCCCCCCCTGCAAAATCCTCCTTGGGGGCAGCCACCCTTTCCCTTCCTGCAGTGTCACTGAGGGAGACCCAAAGCTGGAGCCCCCCCAGGGTCCCTGGGGAAGGCTGGGAATGTCCCTCGAGGTGATGGCAGCCCCAGGACTCTGTCCCCAGGCTGGTGGCTATGACCCTTGCCCCACCACAGCAGTCCCAGGTCCTAGTCCTGCAGAGACCATAGGAGGGGACAGAGAAGTCCCACAAAGAACATCTGAAAACCTTACCTTTCTGGAGGAGGGCAGCCCACACCCCCCAGCAGGATCCTGGTGTCCCTGTCCTCTCTGGACAGGTGCCACCCTCATCCCCTTGTCCCCACAGAGGCACCCCAGCACCCTGACCACCCCCGAGCACACGGTGAAGCTGCACGGGGCCGCCCTCACCTGGGCCGGCAGGGACAAGTCCAGCAAGAAGAATGTCCTGGAGGTGAGCAGGTGACAGCAGGAGAGACACTGGTCACACCCCAGGGTCCACACGTGGCCCACAGTGCAGTGCCACACCTGCCCAGTTCATCCTAGCAGGGGATGGAAGTGGGGACCCTGGGACCGTGCCAGGGTGGGTGTACAGGGACTGGCACTGCCAGTCACTGTCCCGTTCTGATGGGCACCGGGAGGCCACCAAGGGACATCCTGGCTCCCAGAGGGGCACTGCCAGAGGACTGGCACTGCCGGTCACTGTCCCATTCTGATGGGCACCGGGAGGCCACCAAGGGACATCCTGGCTCCCAGAGGGGCTTTGCAGAGGGAGGAGCCGCTCCAGCCGCTTCAGCTCCCCGCAGACGGCACCGTTTGGTGTCATCGCAGCTGGCGCCGGGCTCAGCCACATCCTGGTTCCCAAATCCGGCTGGTGGCGGCAGCCCCGTGCCCTTTCCCTGACCTTTGACTGTCGCTCCGGCAGCTGAGGACGCGGGAGGGCTCGGAATTCCTCATCCAGCATGACTCGGAGCAGATCATCACCGCCTGGCACAGGGCCATCGCCGACAGCATCGGCCGGAGGGTGAGCGGGGCCCCCAATCCCCCGCGGCCGCCCTGGGGCCGGGCCCCGGTATCTCACGGTGCCGCTTCCGTAGGGCTCCGACATCTCCGGAGAGGAGGAGGCCGAAATTCGGGCTGAATTCGGCTCCCGGGAGAAGCTAGGGGGCGGCGAGGAGCGGAGGGCAGGTGAGCACCGGCACCTGGGATGGGCACGGGGGACCGACAAAGCCACCCACCCTACGGGTCCCGGGGTGGGACGGGCCGGGAGCGCCCGGGCGGACCCTGGGGACGGTGCTGACGTGTGCCATGTCCCCCAGCGGCCGGGCAGGTGACGGGCACTGCCGAGAGTGACACCAACCGAGTCCGGAACAAACTCCGCAAGTTCCTGCAGAGACGGCCGACGCTGCAGTCCCTGCGGGAGAGGGGCTACATCAAGGGTGGGTGTGGGGAGCGGGATCGGGGGGTGCTGGCACGGGGCTGGATTGAGGATACATGCTGGGATGAGGGTAAATCCAGAGTGGGATGGGGTGTCGAGATAGGGCCTGTCAAGGATGGGTGCTGGAATGGAGCTGAGTCCCTTGGGATGGCTGCAGGCTGGAGGCTGGAGGGGACAGCCAGAGATGGAGCTGGGACAGCCAAGGGGGAGTTGGGACAGCCAAGGGGGAGCTGGGACACTGGGTTGAGTGACCAAGCCCAAGTCTTACTCAACATCTTGGTGATGGGCTCGGGCATGTCCCATCGCCTCCAGCCACCCTGGTGGGACACTCCTATGGGAACAAGTCCCTCTGTCCCCAACCCTGTCCTCCACTAGCCACCCTCCTGGTGTCCCCTGGCCGTGCTCATGTCCCTGCTGTGTTCCTAGACCAGGTTTTTGGCTGCTCATTGCTGGCGCTGTGTGAGCGGGAGCGAGGGACAGTGCCACACTTCGTCCTGCAGTGCATCTGGACCGTGGAGAGGAGAGGTACAGGGGACAGGGACAGCCTGGGACACTGGCATGGGGACATGGGGACAGTTCCAGGGACAGCCTACATGGGATGTTTGGGTTTTCCTTGAAAGCCTTGGCTGCTGTACTGGTCACTGTCACCATGTGCCACCTGGCTGTGGGCATCCTCCAGGGGACAGCAGGGACACATTGGGACCCAGAGATCCCTTAAGAGTGCCTAATGTCCCATCCCAGTGTGGATTGTTTAACTGGGAGCTTTCCCCCATCTCCATCTGCCCAGGTCTGGACCATGATGGGCTGTACCGGGTCAGTGGCAACCTGGCCACCATCCAGAAACTGCGCTACAAGGTGGAGCACGGTACGGTCACCCGCGGTGACAGTGGGGGACAATGGGTTATTGCCCCCTTCATGAACAGAGGGAGAGGGGAGGGGGCTGCCAGGGACCACCCACCCATCCCTGGGGCTCTGGACACACCTGAGATGTTGCCCCACCTCCAGACGAGCAGCTGGACCTGGATGACGGGCGCTGGGAGGACATCCACGTTGTCACCGGGGCACTGAAGCTCTTCCTGCGGGAGCTGCCAGAGCCACTCGTCCCCTTCAGCCACTTTGACAAGTTCATCGCTGCCATCAGTGAGGGACAGGGACAGGGACAGGGACAGGGGATGGGATGGGATGGGATGGGATGGGATGGGATGGGATGGGATGGGATGGGATGGGATGGGATGGGATGGGATGGGATGGAGACAAGGATGGGACCTGGGATCAAATGGAGATGGGATCGGGAAGGGTATAAGGATGGGGTTGGGGACAGGAATGAGATAGAAAAGGAATGGGAATGGAGACAGGAACTGGGACAGGGGGGATGATGGAGATGGGGATTAGGACGGGGACAAGGATGGGGTGAGGATGGGAATGGAGGTGGGGACAGGGATACTGTGACTGCTGGGGCCAGCACCCCACTGTGCCCTTCTTCCCTGGCAGAGATCCAGGACCTGTCCCTGCGGGGCCACTGCATCCGGGACCTGGTGCTGTCCCTGCCACCTGCCCACCATGACACCATGAAGGTCCTTTTCCGCCACCTCTGCAGGTAACACCCCCTTGTTCCCCCAAACCCAACCTGGTGCACGAAGGCAGAACACGACTCTGGGGACAGGCCCTGGGGTCAGGGCCATGCTGGTGACACTCCGCTGTCCCGCAGGGTGGTGGAGCACAAGGAGGAGAACCGCATGTCGGTGCAGAGCGTCGCCATCGTCTTTGGCCCCACGCTGCTGCGGCCGGCCAGCGAGGAGGGCAACATGGCCATGCACATGGTCTTCCAGAACCAGGTGGTGGAGCACATCCTCAACCACTATGGATACATCTTCCCTGATGGATAAACCCTGGGGACATGTGCAGGCACGAGCTTGGCAGTGGGGACTTGATGGAGCAGTGTCTCCAGGAAGGACCTGGCCAAGTGCCGCCTCGGTGGTGGCTCCACAGAGGGCAGAGCGGTGACCTGTCTCAAGGGAGGGGCACCTGGGGGGGTCCTCCTTGGCCACCCCGTCCCACCGGGGCTGGATGTGGGGGACCAAGCCCCAAGAAGTGTGTGGGGCTCAGGGGGGTCCCCGTGGTCAGTGGAGCCCTGTGGTGCCCCCCTGGAGCCGACATTCCCAGGTGGAGCAGGGAGGGTCCAGCGGGCAGGGCCTGCTGGGTGGTGGCACTGGCACACAGGGAGGGGCCGGGCAGTGCCAGGGCTGCAGCCCCTGCCCTCATCCCAAATAAAGAGCCCATGCAGACACAGGGGTCAGGTGTTGCTGGCAGGACAAGGGGACATCCCAGGGATGTGGGTGGCACAGCAGGGGTTTGGTGCTCCTTGGTTCCTGGTGACCCTTGGGGACACCATATGGCCTTCGTACCCCATGACGATGAGGGGACCTGGGACACCATTCCTGCTGGTGTCACCAAGCACTGTGTCACCACAAATGTCACCACAGACGTGATGAGAGCCACACGGTCATGGGACATGAGTTCCCATCACCCAGAGCCACCTCCTGGGGTGGGGGCACTTTGGGTCATGATGGTGACGAGCTGGGACACAACTAGGACTGGATGGGACACAAAAAGGATGGCAAGGGACATGACTGAAGTGCTTTGGGACATCATGGGGCATGGCAGGGACACAAGGAGGAGGCGTGGGACATGGGACACATGTCCTGTACTTTGAAACACAGCAAGGACAGCACATGTCAACAACTGGGGACCCAGGGATGGCTAGGGTACAGAGGGGACACTTGGGGACACAACAAGGGCACTTTGGGGTGCGGTGGGGATGTAATGGGGCCAAGCTGGACTGCAGTGAAGACACTTTGGGGTGCAGTGGGGTCATTTTGGGGCACAAGGATTTTCAGGACAAAAAGGAAAGCCTCAGGAGTGCAGGGATGTGGTTTGGGACACAATGGGGACACAGCTGGGGACAGGAAAGGGACTGTGTGGAATGCAGGAGGAAATTTGGGGGCACAAGGGTATGCCTTGGGGGACAAGGCAATGCTTCAAGGGTGCAGCAGGGGCACTTTGGGACAGAACAGAGCCACCTTGGGGTGCAAGAGGGCCACTTTGGAGCACAAGGAGGTACTTTGTGACAAGAGGGGATTCTTCAGGAGCGCAGTGGGAGTGCTTTGGGACATTTTGGGACACTTTTGGATGCATGGGATGCACTTCAGAACTTTGGGAGGCGTAGGGGACCCTCGGGGCGGAAGGGGGGCGGTGCTGGGGGCAGAGCCCGGTCGATCCCTGCTCCCTCTCTTCTCCCTCCCCGCTCCCATCCCGATCCCACCCCGTTCCCTCTTTGCTCCCTCCCCGCTCCCATCCCGATCCCACCCCGCTCCCGGCCCCGCTCCGCGCCCCCCGCCCGGCTCCATCTTGTTCGCGGCCGCCGCGGAGCCGCTCCAGGTGCGGGGGTCTGGGAGGGATTGGGGGGACCCGGGAGGGTCGCAGGGACCCGCCGAGGGAGCTGGGAGGGGATCTCCCGCCCGGGACACTCCCCAGCCATCCCCCAACCCCCCACGGGACCCCAGGCGCTGTAGGGGACCCCTGGGAGCGATCCCTCCCACAGAGCCGTGTCGGAACCCCCCAGAGACCCTAACCCCCACCTCTGGGCCCCCGGAGCGACCCTCAGGGCCAGGAGGGACCCCATCAGCCCCGTAACCCCCCGGTAACCGGGACTGTGCGGGACCAGGAACCGCCAGCAACGACCCCCCCCCAAGATCCCCCCAAACACCCCCGGGTCCCCCCTCCAGCAGCGAACCCCCCACACCGCCACAGACACTCACAGGGACTCTCCGGACACCCCCCAGCAGCAGCCCCCCCCCACTCCCAGGACCCTCCCCCTAGCAGCGTCCCCCATCCCAGAACCCCCGAGAAACCCCCCAGAAGAGTCCCCCCATCCCAGAACCCCCCAAACCCCTCTCCCAGTGCCCCTCCAAACTCCCCCTTTCCCCTTGGTGCAGGTCCCACCTTCCGTGGTGCTGCACGGGCAGGGTCGGACCCCAGCCCAGCCGGGACAGGGACACGCCCTGGGGCTGGGGGCGGCACTGCGGACACTTTAGGGGGCCTGGGGACACCCCCGGGGCTGTGCCCCCCCCCCCCCAGGACCAGGCACCATGGGGTTACAGCAAAAGCAGCTTTGGCAGCCAAAATCCCTCTTAAGGCTTTAATCGCAGTGAGAAAGTGGCGGAGGGGCAGCGGGGGGAGCACCCTGTCCCCCCTTCACTGTCCCCAGCCCTGTGGGGTTACAGTGACAACTCCAGCTGGGCTGGAAATTTAAGCCAAATCCCTAAACCTGGTTTAAAATTCAAAATTCAATGGGATTTACAGGCGAAAGAAAAAAGGGTGAGGGGAGTGGGGGAAGCAGTGGGGCCAGAGGGTGTCAGGGGCCCATCCCACACCCCCCCTCCGTGGGGGACCCAGGTGTGAGTCAGGGGGCGAAGGTCGGTGTGGCCGTGTTTGCACACCCGGCACGGAAGTGGCACCGTCCCCGCGTGTCCCCGTGTCCTGCCCGGCAGTGCCTCCCGGCTGGAGCAGGTAGGGAGGGCAGGGATGGAGCCCCCGGCCCACGGGATGGGCACGGGGGTTCCCCCCGCAGGGTGGGAACCCCACAGGGACTCCCGGTCTGTCCGGGTGGGGACACAAGATCCCCTGGGCCTGTTATGGCTGGTGTCCTGCTGAACAGGGGCACAGGGACACACAGGCCCTGCTACTGCAACAGGGCTGGCTCACGGTCCCCGTGGCCCAGCTGGGATCAGATTTGCGGGATCCCTATGGAAAGGGGGCTCTGGAGGTCCATATGACCCCATAGGAATCAGAACTGAGGGCTCTGGGGGTCCCTGTGGCCCCATAGGGAAGGGCTCTGGGGGTTCCCATCAGGGTCAGGCTCTGGAAGGACATGTCCCCATAGGGACAGGGCTGTGGGTAGGGGTGTCCAGAAGGACACACTCTGGGGGTCCCCACACCCCCCCTATAGCCCAGGACTTGCTCTCCTGAGCCCAGCCCCTGTCCCCATGGACATGGCGGCGGGATGAGGGCAGCCCCCCATATCATGCTGCACCTCACACCCAGAGTCACCACATCCCCCAAGTGACACTGACCCTGGGGACAGTGATCCATCGGGGGTGAAACCAGGTCCTGGCCAGGCATTTTGGGATGCAGGGTGGAGAGGAGAACATCTGTGGGGTTCCAGTCCCCGGTGTCCCTGTCACTGCAGCCCCCAGCGTGCTGTGATGGCCCCGGACGCCTGAGCCCTTGTGGCAGGGACAAGCCATGGAGACTGTTGTCATCGTGGCCATTGGGGTGCTGGCCACCATCTTCCTGGCGTCCTTCGTGGCGCTGGTGGTGGTGTGCAGGCAGCGCTACTGTCACCCCAAGGACCTGCGCCACCACTACGATACCAAGTGAGTGACCCATGGGGGTGGCAGCGTCCCTGTCCCCACCAGGGAGGGACCCCAACCCCTGTGGGCTGGGGACAGTGCTAGAGACATGTTCAGCATCATCAAGGAGACAATGTGGGGGACATGTCCATGGTCATCGGGGGGACAAAGATGGGGACACACCCACCATCATCAGGGGGACGGAGATGGGGACACATCAGCCATCATCAAAGGGACAAAGGGAACAAAGATGGGGACATGTCCATTGCGATCAGGAGGATGATACAGGCGATGTCCAGCATCATCAGAGGGAAGAAGTTGGGGACAATTCCACATCACCAGGGGGACAAAGATGGGGACATGTCCTCCAGCACCAGGGCCAGTGGGGCTGTGGGATAGCCTGAGGAGGTGGCCCTTGGTGGGATGTCCCCCATGTCTCTCTGACAGACCCATCGTGGACCTAATGGGGATCACAGAGACACCATCAGAGCCCTCGGAGCTCGAGCTGGATGACGTGGTCATCACCAACCCCCACATAGAGGCCATCCTCGAGAACGAGGACTGGGTCGAGGATGCCTCGTGAGTGTCGCCTGGGTCCTCCCACTGCTGGGGACCCCTGTGCAGTGCCAGTCCCCCATAATGGGATGTATGGGACAGATTTGGAAGTCACCATGCCATGGGGATGGTCCTCAAGATGGTGTTGGGGTGGAAATATCCCCATAGGTCTGGGGGACATGGGCTAGCAGGAGAGGGGGGGACACAGAGGGGACAAGGACAGAACAGGGGGGGGACAGGTGAATTCACACTCTCCTCCCTCTCCACAGGGGTCTGGTGTCCCACTGCATCGCCATCTTGAAGGTGAGTGAGGGCGTGGCACTGGTGGTACTGGTGACACTGGTGGCAATGGCAGCACTGGTGGTACTGGTAGAGCTGTGGTACTGGTAGGCAGTGGTGGCACCAGTGGCACTTGTGACATTGATGTCAGTGGTGGGCAGCACTTGTGGTAATGGTGGCCATGATGACATTGTTGGTACTGGTGGCACTGGTGCTGATGGTGGCACTGAGTGCCTGCCGCTGTCCCCCAGATCTGTCACACACTGACGGAGAAGTTGGTGGCCATGACCATGGGCTCAGGCGCACGTGTGAAGTCCCCAGCCAGCCTGGGTGACATCATCGTGGTGGCCAAGCGCATCAGCCCCAGGTGACAGGGGATGTCTGGGGGGTTCCAGGGCTCTTGGGTGGGGGGGGTGGGGTCCTGTGGCTCTGGGGTGTCCCCAGGGACTGGGGGTGAAAATTCCAGGGCTCCAGAGGGTCCTCAGAGATTTGGAACAGGGTGGGTCTGGAGGGGTCATGGGGGCTCTGGGGACATCCTGATGCTCTGGGTGGGGGGGCCCTGAGGCACTGTAGGGGACCCTGGGGACTCTGGAGGGAAACAGGGACTTCAGGGGTGTCCAGGCACTCTGGGAGGTGTCCCAGAGCCCTGGGGTAATTTTGGGACTCTGGAAGGTGTCCTGGGGCTAAGGGGGTACCTGGGGTTCTGGGGGGTTCCTGGGGCTCTAGGGTGGTCCCAGGGCTCCAAGAGAGCTCTTGAGGCCTGGGGTGGGTGTGCTGGAGGTGTCACCACAGTGTCCCTGGGGTTAATGCTGTCCCCACCGCAGGGTGGACGACGTGGTGAGATCCATGTACCCCCCACTGGACCCCAAATTGCTGGATGCAAGGTGACAGCAGCGGGAAGGACAGGGACACTCCTGGGTGGGGGATACCTGCGGGTGGGGGGGATGGGGACCCCCCCGGATGGGGACACCCCCATCCCATACCACACCTCTGGGGACAGCGCCACTCTGGGGAGAAGCCCAGGTGACCCAGCAGGACGGGGAGTGAGCAGATCCCAGAATATCCCAGGTTGGGAGGGACCCCAGGGCTCATCCAGTCCCACCCCGGCCCTGCCCAGACTCCCCAGCAATCCCACCCTGGGCATCCCCGGCAGTGCTGTCCAAACCCTCCTGGAGCTCTGGCAGCCTCTGGGCCGTGCCCATCCCCTGGGGAGCCTGGGCAGTGCCAGCACCCCTGGGGAAGAACCTTTCCCTGAGTTCCATCCCAACCCCGTGTGACACAACCTCAGGCCATTCCCGGGATCCTGTCCCTGGTCACCACAGGCAAACTGGGGGCCACGCTGCTGCTGAGGAAGCCACATGGGGCAGGGCGGTGACAGGGAGGTGACAGGGCGGTGACAGCCCCGTGTCCTCGCAGGGCTGCGGCGCTGCTGCTGTCGGTCAGTCACCTGGTGCTGGTGACTCGCAGCGCCTGTCGCCAGCCGGCCGCTCGCCACTGGGTCGAGCGCTCGCTGGCGGCCGCCGAGGAGCACATGGCCGTGCTGCGCCAGGCTGCCATGGCCACCGAGCCCGAGCGGCCACCGGCCCCCGGCGAGCCCCCCCGCCAGGAGCAGTCGGCCATCTGACCCCAGTAAAGGCCATCTGACCCCAATAAAGGCCCTGTGTGCCCCCAACCCCGCACCGGTGGCTCTGGGATGGGCTGGTGATGTGGTGTCTGCATGGAGAGGGGTCTGGGGGCAAAACGGGGGTGCTGAAGGGGCTGTTGGGGGTCTATGGAGGGATTGGGGGCTTGGGAGGGAATGTGGAGGGGGTTTGAGGGGTTTAGAGGGGATTTCAGGGTGTTGGAGAGGGATTTGGAGGAGCTGGGGGGTCTGGGGAGGGGTTGAGGAACTTGGAAGGGAGTGTGGAGAAAGGTTGGAAGGGGTCTTTAAAGGATATTGAAGGGTTTGGAAGGTTGGTGGATGGTTGGGGGGGTTAGAGAAGATTTTGGGGGGTTGGGATCTAGGGAGGGTTTGGGGGACTTGGAAAGGAGTGGGGCTGGGGTTTGGAGGGGTTGGGAAGGATGGAGGTGGTTTGGAGGCAGATTTGTTTGGGTTGGGGGTCTAGGGATGGTTTTGGGGGACTTTGAGAGAGTTTGGAGGGGGTTTGAGAGTTATGGAGAGGATTTCAGGGTATTGGAGTAGTTGGGGGTCTAGGGAGAGGCTGGGGGTGCTGGGAAGGGAGTGTGGAGGGAGGTTGGCGTGGCCTGAAAGAGATTTGGAAGGGTTGGGAAGATCGGAGGTGGTTTGGGGGTTTGCAGGGGATTTGGAGTGTTGGAATGAGAGGTTTTGGGGTTTAGGGAGAGTTTGGAGGGAGTTGAAGAAGTTGAGGGGGTTTAAGGGGGGTTTAGGGGGTATTGGAGTGGTTGGAAGAGGTTTCGGAGTGAATTTCCTGGGATTGGGGGGGTTGGAGGGGGATTTGGGGGAGTTGGGGAGAATGAGGGAGTTGGTGTAGGGAAGTGTGGCTTGGAATGGTTTGGAAGAGGGGTTTGGGGAAGTAGAGGGGATTTAGGGGAGCTTGTGGGCATTGGCAGGGAGGATGGGGGAACTGGGGGGCAAAGACTGGAGTTTTGGGAGGATCAGGGAGATTGGGGAGGACTTGAGGGGGCTGTGGGGGCAGGTGGAAGTTTGTGGGGTTGGGGAGGGTCTGGGGGCCTGGGGATTCTGGGGGTAATGCCTGCCCTGGGAGCGAGGCCTGGAGGGCTCCAAGGAGCGAAACCCTGAGACACGGGCAGGGGGATCTGTGCCTACGATGGGGTCTGTGCCCCTAATGGGGGGGGGGGTCTGTGCCCCTGAGGGGAGAATCCATGCCCCTGAAGAGGTGGCTGTGCCCTGAGGCGGGGTCTGTGCCCAGGGGAGGGGGCCCAAGGCTCAAGGCTGAAGACAGAGGAGTCCCTGCCCCGGGCAGGGCGGTCTGTGGGGTCCTCCCACTAAGCAGAGCTCCCTGTGCCCCGGGCAGGGCGGTCTGTGGGGTCTGGGGTTTGAGGGCTCCCTATGCCCCGGGCAGGGCTCCCTGTGCCCCGGGCAGGGCGGTCTGTGGGGTCCCCCCGCTAAGCAGAGCTCCCTGTGCCCGGGCAGGGCGGTCTGTGGGGTCCCCCCGCTAAGCAGAGCTCCCTGTGCCCCGGGCAGGGCGGTCTGTGGGGTCCCCCCGCTAAGCAGAGCTCCCTGTGCCCGGGCAGGGCGGTCTGTGGGGTCCCCCCGCTAAGCAGAGCTCCCTGTGCCCGGGCAGGGCGGTCTGTGGGGTCCCCCCGCTAAGCAGAGCTCCCTGTGCCCCGGGCAGGACGCTCTGAGGGCTCCCCGTACCCCGAGCCCCAGGCCCGCTTTCGCCGCCCTCGGCCCCGGGGGGAGTGGGACCACGTGATCGCCCGTCACGTGACAGGGGTGAGGCGGCCGCTGTGCCCATCCCGTCACCTCTGGCTGGCCAATGGCAGCGCGGCAGGCGTGGTGGGCGGCCAATGGGCTGCGGGGGCGGGGCTTGCGGCCAGCGGTGGTTGGGGGGGGCGGCTCACGGCCGGGACCGGGAGAGGGAGCTGGGATCTCTGGTGGGTACTGGGAGCGCTGGGAGACACGGGCACAGCCGGGAGATACTGGGAGCGCTGGGAGCTCTGGAAGCTGCCAGGAGGAACTGGGAGTCACGGGGGCCACTGGGAGACACTGGAGGAACTGGGAGTCACGGGGGCCACTGGAAGTCATACGGACGACTGGGAGGTGCTGGGAGCTTTGGGAGGAACTGGAAGTTAGGGAGGAACTGGGAGACACTGAGAGTCAAGGGGCAAGACTGGGAGGTCCCGGGAGTCATGGGAGAACACTGGGAGTGCTGGGAGTCCCTGTTGGAAGTCGTGCTACGAACACTGGGAACACTGGGGGCAGTGGGTGCACTGGGGGCACTGGGAGCACTGGGAACACTGGGTGCACTGGGGGCACTGGGAGTACTGGGAACACTGGGAGCACTGGGGGTACTTGGTGTGCTTCTGGGGATGTCTGGGGTCAGCCCAGCCCTGCCCGGGGGGTTGCAGGGGTGGGTGTGCAGTGACACCAGGGTCCCCCGAGCCCCCCATGGGACACAACCCCCGTGACCACCCTGGGCGGAGCAGGAGGTGTCCCCAGCGGGGAAAGGGAAGTGACACTGACAGTGATTGTGGGATGGGGGGGGCAGGGGTGCCTGTCTGGCGCCGCAGGCAGATGCTATCGGGGCGCGGTTGGGGTGCCACACACCGCAGGGCCCCCCCCCTTTCTGTGGGTACCCCCAGCACCCTGGGGGCCCCCCAGCACCCCGGGGGGAGGCGGCTAGCTGAAGAGGGGTGGGGCTGCGGCTTTCCCAACACTTGGCTGAAAGAAGAAGTGAGATTTGGGGGGCAGAGCTGCCCGCCCACTCAGTGAGAAGGGAAACTGAGGCCGGGGGTTCGGGGGGGTCCCGCAGGTGCCCCCAGAGCCATGAGGACCCTCCTGCTGCTGTGGGTGGCCCTGGCCGGCGTGGGGGCCCGGCTGCCCTGTCCTCATGGGGGACCCTGCCCCGTCACCCCGGTGAGTGTGCAGGATTTGGGGGGTCGGGGGGGGCCTCAGCAGGGGATGTAACCCCCCCTGTGCCCCCCCAGGCCCTCCCTGCTCGCAGTGCTATGGGATGCCAGGACAGCTCATCCTGCCTTGCCAGCTGCCAGCTGCCAGAGGTGAGCCCCATCCCCTGTTTCCCTCAGTTTCCCCCCTGTCCCTGCCATTTGGGGGGCACTCCCTGCCCTCCCTCCCCCCTTCTCTCTCCCCAGAGTGTCCCCTGTGCGGGGGGCCACCGCTGCTGTCCCCGAGGGTCCCACTGCAGCGCTGATGGGGAGTCCTGTGTCACAGACCTGGGTATGGGAACACGGGGGGTGGCTGGGGGGCAGGGTGGGCCTGGAGGGGACAGGATGGACAGAGGGGTGTCACCTGTCTCCACAGCCCCCCTTGCTGTCCCCTGTCCTGATGGCCAGTCCGAGTGTCCCGACGATGCCACATGCTGTGTGACGAGCAGCGGTGCCTGGGGCTGCTGCCCCATGCCCCAGGTACGGGCTGTGGGGACACGGGGATGCTGAGGGGGAGGGACCTGGCACGGCCATCGCTGTGACGAGCACGGCTGGCACCCACAGGCCTCGTGCTGTGCTGACAAGGTGCACTGCTGTCCCCACGCCACCATCTGCGACCTGACCCGCGGGCGCTGTGTGTCCCCTGCCGGTGACACCGATGTCCCCCTGGGCACAGCCTTCCCCGCCTGGAAGCGCCAGCCCCCCGCCCCAGGTAAGGTGTGTGCCCTGGGGGTGCCCTCGCTGTGCCGTGCGCTCGGAGGGGATGCGGTGACACCGTGTGTCCCCTCAGTGGCGCTGCGCCAGGTGCTGTGTCCCGATGGCCGCTCGGCGTGTCCCGACGGGGCCACCTGCTGCCAGCTGTCCCCAACGCAGTACGGCTGCTGTCCCCTGCAGAACGTGAGTGCTGGCACAGCCCTGGGCACCCCGGCATGTGCAGCTGTGCCAAACCTGTGCCCAGCCCCCCAAACTGAACACCCCGAACCAAGCATCCCATGCCAGGCACCCAAATCCTGGCCAGCCTCCCCCAGGCACCCCAAACCAAGTACCCCTGTGCCAGGCACCCCAAGCCAGTCACCCCTCACTGGGCACTCCAGGACCCCCCACCCCGACTCACACCACTCGCCCCGTACCAGTCCACGCAGGCACCCCATCCTGGACACCCCAGTTCCGAGCACCCCACAGTGATGCCAGGCACCCTGTTTTGGGCACCAATCTTCCCACACCAGACACGCCTTGCTGGGCATCCTGTGGTGGACACTGGGCACTGGGCACCCCACCCTGTGCCATGTCCCCATACCAGGCACCCTGCACTGCCCCCCATGCTGAGCACACCCTGTCCTTGTCCCCAGGGTCCCTGTCCCCCCATATCTCTCCCCCCCGGCCGTGTCCTGCAGTGATAGGCAGCACTTGCTGTCCCAAGGGCACCTCCATTCCATGTCCCCTCTGCTGTGCCCCCTGTCCCCATCCCCAGGGTCCTTGTCACGCCATGTCTCCCCCCAGGCCGTGTGCTGCGGTGATGGGCAGCACTGCTGTCCCCAGGGCACCACCTGTGACCTGACCCACTCCACCTGCACCTCCCTGGGGGGCTCTGCCCCCCTGGCAGCACTGCCCACAGGTAAGAATCCCCCAGGGAGCAACCACCCCCTGTCCTGTCCGGGGGAGGGGACACCAGCTCTGACTGTCCCCTGTTCCCAGCTGGTGACGTCAAGTGTGATGAGTGGACGAGCTGTCCTGATGGGAACACATGCTGCAGGCTCAGCTCTGGGGCCTGGGGGTGCTGCCCTCTCGAGCAGGTACAGGGGTCCCCTGTGCCCCCAGGACACACAGATGTCCTCTGTCCCCTCGGGTGGAATGAGGACACATGTCCTCTGTCCCCCGGGTGGGATCAGGGCAGCTGTGTCCTGTTTCACCGACAAAGACAAGGGGGTTCCTTGAACTTGCCCAGGACAAGGTTTGATGTCTCCTGTCTGCCTTGGGAGGGACAATGATGGGGTCCCCAGCATCCCTCCAGGACTTGGAAATGTCCCCTGTCCCCCAGGAGGGCTCCCATTCCCTGATGTCCCATGGGGAAGGCTGACACTTTGACATCCCCCAGTCAAAGCCCTTGTACTGACTGGGACCAGTTTGGGGCTCCAGTGGTACAAGGTGGTGAAGGGACATCGTGGAGGCCACCAGGATGCTCAGGGACCTTCCTGAGTCCCACTGACGGGTGAAGTCAGGGGGTCCCCATATCCCCCCCTCCTCACTGCTGGGGCAGGGAATGGGGATGGCAGGAATGGGCAGGAGGGGACACATTTGTTCCCTCTCCTGTGGAGCTGGCAGTCCTTGGGGGGTCCCCTGTGCTCAGCCCCCCCTCTTTGTCCCCCAGGCCGTCTGCTGCCCAGACCACGTGCACTGCTGCCCCCAGGGCTACACCTGTGACCCCGAGGGGGGCAGCTGCTTGCAGGAGGAGGGCACCCGCCGGCCCTGGGTGCAGAAGACCCCAGCGCTGCCCCGGGGGGGACAGGTGACATCAGGGAATGTCATTTGTGATGAGACGATGAGCTGTCCTGACGGGACCACCTGCTGCCGGATGAGCCTGGGCACCTGGGGGTGCTGCCCCTTCAGCCAGGTGTGGGGGGCTCTGCCCATGGGGGTCCATGGCTCTGTGGGATGGGGGCCCCGGGGGTGCACCCAGGGGAGTGGGGGGTCCTGGACTGAGCAGAGGTTCCAGGGGGTCCTGAGGTGTCCTTGGAGGAGGGGGCCATGGCTCAAGGGACCCTGAGTGGAGCACCTGCCTGGGGACACGGGAACGTTCACAGGGCACAGCAACCACCTGTCCCCTCAGCAGCCCCATGGGCTGGGGGTCTCCTGTGCCCTGAGGGGACAAAGGCCAATGCTCCTTTTTCCCCAGGAGGGTCAAGGCCAGTTGTCTCCCTTTGTTGCTTGAAGGATGAGGGCAGATGTCCCCTGTCGCCTGGGCAGGGTGAGGGCAGATGTCCCTTGTTCTCCAGGAAGGACAGGGTGGGCTCCAAAGTCCTCATGTCCCCATGGGACACAGGGCCCCTTTGCTGGCCCCCAACCCCAATCAGACCCCCTCTGCTAACTGGGACCAGTTTGGGACTCCAGTGGCAGGAGGTGACAGAGGCACACAAGGGTACTGGGGTGCTCAGGAACATGAGGATGCTCAGGGACATTTGTGTGTCCCACAGAGGGGCAGAAGCGTCACAAGGGGGTCCCCGTATCTGCCTCCCTCAGAGTGGGGATGGAGCCAGGCTGGGTCCAGGGGGACACGGGATAGGGTAGGGCAGGAACAGGCAAGAGGGCACTTGTCCCCTGGAGGTCCCCAGCTGTGTTGCAGGGCGTCCCCTGTGCTCAGCCCTCCCTCTTTGCCCCCCCAGGCCGTCTGCTGCCCCGACCTCGTGCACTGCTGCCCCCAGGGCTACACCTGCGACCCCGAGGGGGGCAGCTGCCTGCAGGGGGAGGGCACCCGCCGGCCCTGGCTGCACAAGACCCCGGCACTGCCCCACGGGGGACAGCTGACATCGGGGAATGTCAAATGTGATGAGAAGACAAGCTGTCCTGATGGGAGCACGTGCTGCCGGCTGAGCCTGGGCACCTGGGGGTGCTGCCCCCTTGAGCAGGTATGGGGGAGTCCCTGGGGGCGGGGGCACCCCAGGGGTGGGGTGTTGTCCCAGGGAGTGAGGATTTGGGAATGGAATGCAGGGGGTTGGGACAGAGCGTGACTGTGGGGGTGACCCTTTGGGGACAAGCAGGGCTAGGAGGAGCAGGAGCATGGGACACTCCCACATTTGTCACTGCTACCCTGCGTGGAGGTTCTGGGGGCACGCTGGGGACAGGGTTTGGCACAGTCCCTGGGTCTCTGCTGAGAACACCTGACATACCTCTGTCCCTGGTACCCGGACACCTGTGTCCCCCGGACACCCATGTCCCCCTCCGTCACCCCATTGAACCCATCCTGTGTCCCCCCCAGGCCGTTTGCTGTGGGGACCACAAGCACTGCTGTCCCCGAGGCTACACCTGCAACATGGCCACTGAGAGCTGTGAGAAGCTGCTGGTGCCCACCCCTCTGCTTCCAACCCCCTCTGCCCCCCACCGGGCACCCCCCGTCCCACTGCGAGCCGCTGGCACCCACCCGGGTGGCCTCGTGCCCTGCGGTGCCACTGGCTCCTGCCACGGGGGCCAGCGGTGCTGCCAGGCCCGGGGAGGCTCCTGGGGGTGCTGCCCCTTTGCCCAGGTGAGTGGGGGGACACCACGGTGGGGGTGGGGGTGGCATCGACCCCCTCCTCACTCCATCTCTCTCTGCAGGGTTCCTGCTGCTCCGACGGCCGCCACTGCTGCCCAGCGGGGTCCCGCTGCACCGGGGGGGGCTGGGGGTGCAGCTCCCAGCGCTGGGACCTGCTCTGATGGCATGGGGACACCACCACCACTACCACCCCAATAAACGGTTTCTAGGAGAAACTCAACCCATAGCTCCTGGTGAGGGGGAAACTGAGGCAGGAGGCAGAGGCAGGGGGGATTTTGTGTGTTTAATATATTAATGCCTCTAAGGAGCAGGCAGGACGTGCAGGCAGGTGCAGGCAGCAGCTCTCTGCCCAGCCTGGCACCCAGGGGGGTCCACATGGCCCCCCTTCTCTGCCAGCCTGGCCCCAATGACCCCTCTTCATCCTCACCACGTAGAAAACGTTTAGAAACACAAGTTAAAATCCAAAGGGGGATGAGGGTGAGGGGACAGGGGCCCCCTGGCTCCTATGGCAGCTTGGAGGCACCGCTGGCTCTGGGGGCAGTGCCAGCCCCCCCTGTCCTGCAGGGACACAAAAGGGGACATGGCTCAGGATTGGGGGAACATGGAGCATGCAGTTCCCACCCCCCAAAAGAGCAGGGATGGTGGTGTTGGGTGGGACGCCGAGGGAACATAGGCAGCAGGATCCCGAGTGGCAGAGCCTGGTGGCACAGGGTGGGGGCCCGAGCAGATGGGGAGTACATGGGTGTGGTCTCTCTGGTCCCTCCCCTGGCAGAAAGGGACCGTGGTGGTGGGATGGAATTGTGGGGGTCTGGGACAGTGGTGGGACACGATGGTGGCAGAGAGGATGGGGGTGGACTGGGACGGTGGTGGGAGAGGACAGTGACAAGGCAGGAATGTGGGGAAGGTGGTGGGATGGCATGGCACGATAGGATGGGGCAGTGACAGACAGAACAGGACGGTGGGAGGGTGGGATAGGGATGACAGCAGTGGGAGGAGATGATGGCTGTGTGGGATTGTGGTGGGATGGGACTGTTGGGGCAGGATGACGGATGGGATGGTGCTGGGAAGAGAAGGCAGTGGGACAGCACAACGATGGGACAGCGATGACAGAGGACAGTGGTGGGAGGAGACGATGGCTGAGCAAGACAGTGGTGGGCTGAGACGGGTAACAGCAGCGGTGTCCCCACCATCTCAGCACCCCCCGGACCCCACCCCGGACCAGGGTGGTCCTCCCTTCCCACACTCACTTGACATTGAAGACCATCAGAGGCCGCTCCTCCCGCTTCTGCCAGGGGCTCTTGCGGTCGCCCCCCTCGTCGCCCCCGTCGCCCGCCTCGGCCAGCGCCTCCTCCTCGGGGCTGGTCAGGGAGTCTCGGGGGGCTTCGCTGGCGCTGCTGCGCCCGCTGCCCCCCCCTCGCCGCCCCCCGCTGCCCGCTTCCAGCAAGGGGGCGAGCGAGCTGTCCTCGGGGGAGGCTGCGGGCAGGGGGGGCCGGGGCCCCCCGTCCTCCTCCCCGCCTCCGGCGGCCCGGGGGAGGCGGGGAGGGGGCGCGGGGCCGGGGCCCCTCTCGCTGCCCTGCAGGTCGATGTAAGAGTGCCGAACCTGGGAGGAGCGCCCGTCCAGGGACACGAACCAGGCTCTCGGCGGTGGCGGCCCCGCCAGTTCCAGGAGCTGCTGGCCCGCCAGCGCCTGCAGCTCCCCGTTGAGCTGGGCCACCGCCGACCCGTCCAGCAGCACTGGGATGGCCACCGAGCCGCTCACCGGTTGGGGGGCACGAGCCCCGCCCCAGTTTTCCCCTTCCTCGAAGGGCTGCCCGGAGGAGGGGGGGGGCGGGGGCGCGGCCGTCGCCGCCGTCGAACCGGGGCCCCCGTCGGCTTCGGGGGGACCCTCGGGCTCGCCGGGGGCCAGGCGCATGTAGCGGGCGGGGATGAGGAGGGTGGGCATCACCCCCCGGTAAACATCCTCGGGGCCCCCGCCGCGGTCCAGGGGCCCGCAGAGCAGCAGCGGGCCGGGGGGGGCCAGCGAGGGCGGGCGCGGGGGGGGCTCGGGCAGCGGGTGCTCGCTGGGCTGCGGCCCGTAACGGGAGAACGAGGGCGAGGGAGGCCGCGGGGAGAAGGCGGGGGTGCCCCGGGGGTGCTCGTCGGGCGGCTGCAGCCCGTCCACCGAGCGGGCGGCCCGGAGGCCGAAGGCTTCGCCGGAGCGCCCGTAGTCCTCGTGGGCGGGGGGCTGGCGGCGGCGGGGGCCCAGCGTGGCCGCCGGGGGCCGGAGGCCGGCGCGGAGCGGGACCGGGGCCGGCGGCTGGAAGAAGTCCGGCCGGGCGGGGGTCAGCTCGCGGGTGGAGGGGGGCAGGCTGGGGGTGGGCAGGTCGGTGTCGCCCCCCGAGGAGGCGGTCTCCAGGTGGCTGCCCCCGCACAGGAGGTCCAGCTGGGACACCGAGGTGGCCTGGTCCCGGCGCGCCGCGTCCAGCGGCCCCGGCAGCGGCAGCTTGCGGTGCTGAGCCCGTGGCTTCAGGCAGCGCCGCCTGCAGGGACACGGGGGCTCGTGGGGGCGGGGGTCCCCCTGCTCCCCCCCTCCCTCACTTGCTGGAAGGAGCTAGAGGAGGGACTATAGGGCACCCAGGGGTGCTGGGGAGTGGTGTGTCATCCCCCCAAATCCAGTTACAGGGCACCCAGGTGTGCTGGGGAGTGGTGTGTCACCCCCAAATCCAGTTACAGGGCACCCAGGTGTGCTGGGGAGTGGTGTGTCATCCCCCAAATCCAGTTACAGGGCACCCAGGTGTGCTGGGGAGTGGTGTGTCATCCCCCAAATCCAGTTACAGGGCACCCAGGTGTGCTGGGGAGTGGTGTGTCACCCCCCAAATCCAGTTACAGGGCACCCAGGTGTGCTGGGGAGTGGTGTGTCACCCCCCAAATCCAGTTACAGGGCACCCAGGGGTGCTGAGGAGTGGTGTCTTCTCTCCCAAGCGAGCTGTAGGACATCCAGTGGTTCTGGAGATCAGTGTCTGGCTCCCAAATCCAGCTAAAGAGCACCCAGAGGTGCCACAGGCTGGCGCCTCCTCCCCATAGCCAACTATAGGACATTTGGGGGTTCTAAGGGGTGGTGACTCCCCCAGAATGGCTACAGGGCACTCAAGGGTGCCCGGAGGGTGGTGCCCCTTCCCCACAGTCAGGTCTAGGGCACTTGGGGGTGCCTTGGGGTGGTGCCCCCCTTCCCAAAGGCAGATATAAGGCACCCAGGGGTACAAGGACGATGCTGCCCCCTCCTATAACCACTTATAGGATGCCAGGAAATGGTCCCCCCCAGCTATGGGGCACCCAGAGGTTACAGGTGGGTGCTGACCCCCATTCCCACATGGAATGTCAGGTTCTGTTCCCCCCCCCACCCACGGGCAGGATGCTGACCTGCAGTAATAGATGAGGAGGCAGAGGAGGATGAGGACGAGCAGGGCCAGGGCACCCAGGATGGTGAGGAGGAAGATGGTGTGGTAGGTGGTAATGTCTGTCACACCCGCTGCCATCGCCACCAGCCCTGGGGACAGCAGAGTCAGAAGGGCAGCCCCCCCTGAGAGTGCCCTGGGGGGCTGCCCTGGCACAGAGGGGCAAAGGGAACCCCCAGCAGAGCACCCCGGGCGGCTGCAATGTCTCCCCAGCACAGACAGCCCTGGGGATAATGGGACTGGGAGGAGCCCCCACCCCACCAGGAGCAGCCCTGGGACAGGGGGGTCAGAGGGGAAGCACCCCAAAGTGCTGCCACCCTCTCCCCAGCCAGCCTGTCCCAAGAGCCAAGGGGCACAGGCTGGGAGGTCACTCACAGGTGTCACCTTACCCGTGCTGGGGGAGGGCAGAGCTGCTGCCCAGTATCCCAGCTGAGAGGAGACAAAGGTCCAGTACAGCTGCCGGCCTTCCTTTCGGATCAGCCCCGTCCCGTTACGGACCCACAGCCCTGCGGGGACACACCAGGCTGAGACCCCTCACCTCATCACTCCCCGCACCCCCAACAGGAGCTCTGTCCCTTCTGCCACCCCAGCAGGAGCTGTGTCCCACTCTGCCACCCCCCCGCCAGAGCTGTGTCCCCCCTCTGCCACCCCCAACAGGAGCTGCGTCCCCTCTGCCAGCCCAGCAGGAGCTGTGTCCCCTCTGCCACCCCCCAGCCCAAGCTGTGCTCCCTCTGCCACAACCAGCAGGAGTTGAGTCCCCTCTGCCACCCCCAGCAGGAGCTGTGTCCCCTCTGCCACCCCAGCAGGAACTGTGTCCCCTCTGCCACCCCCAGCCCGAGCTGTGTCCCCTCTGCTACCCCCAGCCCAAGCTGTGTCCCCTCTGCCACCCCCAGCAGGAGCTGTGTCCCCTCTGCCACCCTCAATAGGAGTTGTGTCCCCTCTGCCACCCCCAGCCAGCACTCACCGCTCTTGGGGTCAAACCTCCAGGCTGGCACACTGGTGGCCACCACGGCCGCGGCGTCGGGAGCCAGAGGGACGGACAGATGGACGGGGCCGGCCAGCGGCACCTCGGTCCCGTTGCCAGTGAACAGGTGGACGCTGACAGCCGCCACCGGCGACAGCTCCAGCCACGTGCCATTGGCTGCGGGGACAAGGACGGAGACATCCCTAAGGGGGGCCACATAGGGTGCACCCCCCACCCCCCAATGCCCGGTGTCCCCCGTACCGCTGCCGTCCTGCTCGGCCCCGAGGAAGGCAGGGAAGGCGCGGGCCGGGCCGGGGCCGGAGGCGGCGGTCAGGGACGCGGCCAGCTGGCTGTAGGTGGAGCTGCGGGGCAGGCGGGCTGCCCGCCGGGGGAACTGCGCCCACGGCTGCCCACGGCCACCTGCGGAGACACGCGGGCGGCAGCACCCGGGGGGGTGACACCGCCATCCCCATGGTTCGGCCGGGGGGCATAGGGCGGGGGGCGGCACTTGGGGGGGCGGTAGTGTCACCCAGGGCCACCCCCGTGTCTCACCTGGGGATCCCAGGAGGATCTGGACCTGGTCCTCGTAGAGGATGAGCGTGGCCGGGCGCTCTGGGAGCAGGTAGAGGCTGATGGAGGCGTAGACTGCAAGGGGAAGAGGGGGTGATGGGGGACGCCAAAATACCCACACCTGAACCCCAAAAATACACACACACTCCTCCCAGGGTTGGGGGGACTGATGGGGAGAGGGGGGAGATGGGGTCTGAGGAGGGGGTGGGGAAGGGGGACACAGCAAGGCGTGAGGTGCATTTGGGGACAGGGACAGGAGGAACGGGGGGGTAGGCAGTGGGCAGGGTGGGGGCACCCCCACCACAACCCCATCCATGCATCCTCTATCCCTGTCCCTGTATTGCTTCATCCCAGTACCCCCCATTCCCCCAACCCCCATCCCCACCCTGTACCCCACAATCCCTGTACCTCCATTCCCACCTCCCCAGCTGGGTGCTCCCGTGTGTGCCACCCCCCAGGTGACCCCTCCCACTGATGCCACCCCCAGTTCCCCCTGCCCTGGGGAAAAGGGCTGGAGTGCATCCCAGGGGGCACCCCCAACTTCCCCTGGGATGGGATGGGATGGGATGGGATGGGATGGGATGGGATGGGATGGGATGGGATGGGATGGGATGGGATGAGGTGACTTGGGGAACACCAGGACATGGTTGTCCCCTCCCAAAGGGGCCTGACCCTTCTATAAGGGATCCCTACACTGAAATCTATTAGGGGTCCCCTGTAAGGAAGGGACTGAGGTCCCAGGACGGGACTAAGAACCCTACACCAGGGCTCAGAGCCCTCCAGTTGGGAATTCAGGACCCCCAATCAGACCCAGAACCCCCAGGAAGGCATTTGGGATCCCCCGTCATGGCTAAATCCCCTTAGGAAAGGATTGTGCCCCCCAGTCAGACTCAGAGACCTCAGTAAGGGATTGGGGACCCCCAGCCAGAGCTGCCCAGGAAGGCGCTGGGGGTCCTGGTGACTCACGTGGCAGTTTGGTGACGCGCCAGGGGACAGAGGCGGTGACGTATCCGCGGCGGGCGGCGGTGACGAGCAGCCAGGAGCCGAGGCGGTAGGGCACGGGCAGCACCGCGGAGCCCGCGTGGTCTGTGCTGCCGGCGGCCAGCGCGCTGCGGGCGCCGAACACGTCCAGGGCCGCCTGCGGCAGCGGGGCCAGCGTGCCGCTC
Organism: Serinus canaria; assembly: GCF_022539315.1. NCBI lineage: Eukaryota > Metazoa > Chordata > Aves > Passeriformes > Fringillidae > Serinus > Serinus canaria. The sequence goes on along the minus strand of NC_066340.1, from coordinate 4,317,509 downwards.
TCCAACACCTGCACCCGCAGCAGCACCTCTGCGGGGACACGGCGGGGACACGGCGAGGGCACAGGGGACAGGGTGGGGGGGAGTCTCAGCCACTAACCCAGCGGGCATGGCCACCATCCCAGCAGGATGGGACACAACCCGGGGTCACAGACACCATCCCAGTGGTTCATGGCCACTATCCCAGAGGGTCACAGCCACCATCCCAGGGAGTCATGGGCATCATCCTGGTGGATGATGGGCACCACACCAACAGGTGGTAGGATCTGCTGGGTCATGGCCAACATCCCCATCATAGGGGGTCATGGCCAGCAGCACAGGGGATTGGCCACACACATGGCCACATTTCAGCAGATGGTGGAATACACCCTGCCAGGCCATGGCCACCATCACAGAGGGCTCATGGCCACCATCCCAGGGGTGTCATGGTCACCATTCTGATGGATGATGGTCACCACCCCAGCAGGTGGTGGGACCTGTCCTAATGGATTACAGTCACCATCCAGGCAGGATGGTGGGAGCCCCCCTGACAGGTCACAGGTGCCATCCCAGAAAGCCATGGGCACCATCCTGTTGGGTCATGGCCGCAATCCTAGCAATCCTAGGTGGGACCCATCTCAGTGCCCACCATGCCCAGCAGGTCACAGCCACCACCCAGGTGGGTCACAGCCACCACCCTGGCAGGTCACAGGTGCTCCCCAGTAGGCAGCAGGCACCATCCTGAGGGGGCATGAGCATCATTTCTGTGCCCACCCTGTGCCTCCCTGAGGGGGCTCCTGGCCCCAGGGCACCGTGTCCACCTGGGTGGGTGCACCCATCACGTCACTCTCACCCCTCCACCAAAGGCCACCCCCAGGTGCCACTCACACCTGTCCCAAGGCCAGAGGGTCTCGAACCCGGCAGGTCCCACCAGCAGCAGGGAGAGAGATCCCCCCAGCAAGTCCCGGCTGCAAGGCCCGGCTGGAGGGAGGGGGGGGATCCTAAACATCCGTGTGCCCCCGGCCCCCCCGAGCCGGCGACATCCTGCGCATGATCCGCAGCCCTTGGCAGCGGTCCCGGCTCCGGCGCCGTCACCCAGGCAACGACCTCCTTCATCCCGCGCCCCGGGGCTGCCGCCGGGACCCCGCAGCCCCGGCCCCCTGGAACCCCCCACTCCACCGGGCACGCCCCCCCCCGACCTGTCCCGGCCCAGATGCGGCCCAGATGTGGCAATGGGCGATGGGGGGAGATTCGCAGCAGCTACTCCAGCGATGCTCAGGGGCGGTTGGGGCGGGCTCAGGAATGGAGGGGCTGGGGGAGTCCCCCCGCATGGCGGGGACAGCCGGCACCCGCGGGCAGGAATGTCCGCGGGGCCACACGCCGGCCACCCGCAGCTGCCGGGGGACAGCTGGCATCCGCGGCCATCCCAGTGTCCACCGGGGAAGGGGGCCATGGTGCCACTCCCAGCGCAGGGACACAGGCACAGGCATGGCCCGGTCCCCACTCTCTGTTCCCCCGCCACCACCAAAGGGTCCCCAGAGGGTCGTGCGGCCATCCCGAGGCGCACCGGCCCCTCGCTGGCTCCCCAGCGCCTCCCAGTCTGACCCCGGTGTCCCGTGAGCAGGGCGGGGGGTGCCAGGCCCTGGGGAGCAATGAGGAGCCTTGTCATGGCTGTCACCCCGCGGGGACGGGAATGGGCAGGGGTGACTCCAGCGGGGAGCTGAGCCAGCATAGACAGGACGGGTCAGGGACCCCCCCCTCAGCCCACAGCCCCCCTGTCACCTCCAGGCACGCCTCACCCTGGCACAGGGGCTCTGCCAGGAGGGCTTTCACCCTGCCTGCCGGATGCACCCTCCACCATCCTGCACCCCCTGACCTGGGACCTCCACCCACCATCAGACACCCTCAAGCTCTGCTCAGGACCCCTATCCACCCTCCTGCACCCCAAGCTCTGTCCGCGATCCCCACCCAAGTTCCTTCACCCCCTGGTTTGTGACGCCCACCCACCACCGCGGCCCCCTGGCACTGCCCGGGACCCCTCCCCATCCTGTAGCGCAAGGTCCGGCACCATCCCCAACCTCTAGTCCCCCCAAGCTCTGTCCGTGACCCCCCCCCCCAACCAGCTGCACCCCCTGGCACTGCCCAGGCCCCCCACCCATCATCCTCTTCCCGCCGGTGGCCAGAACCGCCCGGAGACGGGGAGGCAGACGGACAGACGGGGGGTGCGGCCGGACAGACAGAGCCGGGGATGGACGGCGGATGGACAAGGGGGATGGACGGGGGGCGCGGGCGTGGGGGGGGGAAGGGATGGGGGTGTCGGGATGGGGATTCGGGGCGGGGGGCGGGCGGGGCTGGGCTTTGGGGTGCGGGGAGTGTCGGGGCGGGGGGCGGGAGGGGGCCGGTGCTGCTGAGGGGGTGAGGAAGCCAAGGGACGCCGGGGGGATGTCGGGGCGGGGGTCATGCGGGGATGGGGGGGCCGGTGCCGGGATCGATCGGGGGTGCGCGGGGGGGCGATAGGCTTCAAAGGATGCCGGGGGGATGTGGGCGCGGGGCTCGGGCAGGCGTGGGGGAGCGGGGGCGTTGGTAGGGCTTGGGTGGTGCGGGGCAGGGGGTGGGGACCGAGGGATATGGGTGCGGGGGTCGGGCGGGGAGAACGCGGGGGTGTTGCCGGCGGCGCCCACCGCCCCGCACACAAAGGCCTCTCTCACCGTGAGCTCCCGGCTCCGCCGCGCCCCGCGCCCGCCGCCCGCCCGCGCCCGCCAGCAGCAGCAGCACCGGCAGCGGCGGCAGCGGCGGCAGGAGGCGGCGGGGCCGCATGGTGGCTCCGCGCCGTTACCCCGCCATGCCCGGCCCGCCCGGCCGGTCCGCCCGCCCGCCGCGGGGACCGGGCTCCACCTGCCGGAGCCGCCGGGCACGGCCGCCCAGTGCCCACCCCCGGAGCGGCACCGCCCCGGCACCGGGACCACCCCCGGCACCGCCCCGAGACCACCCAGACCGACCCCTGGCACCGCCCCAGACCTCCGGCACCGCCCCCTGCAGTGCCCCGAGAGACGGGACCCCTCGCCGGTACCGCAGCAGACGCCGGCACCCCTCCCCGGGACCGCTTCGGTACCTGAACCCGGACTCGGTACCGTCACCGGCATCCTGGGATTGACCCTGGTGTCGGCAGCGGAATCTCAGGACCCACCCCCGACATCGGCACCGACCCCCGGATCCACCTCTGCCTTTGCCTCGAACTGCGGCACAGACCCCGGTACCGATTCTGACGCACTGTACCCATCTCCGGTACGGCCCCGAGACCAGGACCGGGACTCGGCACTGCAGGACTCTCTCCGGTACTGGCACCGGCCGCCTTGTACTGCCCCCGGTACCTCACAGGCCTCCCGGGACCCATTCCCGGCTCCACTCCGAGACCCGAGACGGGGCCATGGTACCGGCACCAGAATCCCGGAACTGGCCCTGTACCGGTACCAGCATCCCAGGACCCGCTCACGGTACTTCCGTGAGCCTCAGCGTCGAGCCCCGGTACCGCAGCAGCACCTCGGGACTGGCCCTTGGCACTGCCCCGATCCCACGCCGGTACTGTGACCCACCCGCGGTACCAGCACTGGCCCCGGTACGGATCCCCAGCAGTGCAGCAGCCCCCGGGACTGAGCCCGGCACCAACCTCCCTACTGCCCTCCCGGGGCACCCCGCAAGGACACACGGGGGTCCCCAAAATCCTCCCTGCCCCCTGCTGTGCCCTGTCCCGCGGCAGAGCCCCGGTGCAGCTCCGGGGGGACACAACCACACCCCGAGGGCAGGGCAGGGATTTATTGTCCGGGGGGAGCAGAGCGGGGCCGGGGAAGGCGGGATGGGGTGGGGCACGGCGGGACCCCGCTAGTCCTGGGCACTGCCCGGCTCCTGGGCCTGGCCCGGCTCCTGCGTGTCCCCCTCGGCAGGCGGCCGCGTCCTCTTGAAGAAACCCATCTGGAAGGGGACACAGTGACAGTCGGGCCTTGGGGGACCCCACGGCAACAGCCCCAGGAATTCCACACAATCAGCCCCCCGGAGATCCCTGTGGCACCACCGCGGGGACCCCATGGCATCGCTCCTGAGGGACCCCCTGCTTCTGGGGATCACAGTGTCCCTCGTCCTGCCCCACAGCCCCCATCCCCAGCACTGTGTCCCTTGTTTTGTGGTCCCTCTGGTGCCGGTGAGGCTCCACCACCATGGTGGATGTCACCAGTGTCACCAGTGTCCCCTTGCACCCACTCACCTTCCACATGACGACGATGAGGAGGGTGAGGAGCAGGAGCCCGGCCAGGACCCCCAGCACCACCCACCACACCGGCACAGCCCCTTCGCCCCCAGGGCTGGTGCGCACCACGCAGGTTTCAGTCTGCAGAGGGACAGGAGGGGTGACCGCTGCCACCACGGCCTGTCCCCGTGTCCCCACACCCACGCCAGCCCTACCTCAGCCTTGCCGCTGGGCAGGACCCGGGGCTGGACGCGGTAGGGCATGGCCGAGATGTTGAACCACGCCTGTGACTGGATGCGGAACTGCGTCAGGAGGTGCTCCCGCTACGGACAGAAGGGGGACACGCGGGGGACACATAGGGACCTGGCATCACGGGTGCTGGCAGCTAACAGGGCACCCATGACCCCACACAAAGTATCTCCAGGATGCTCTCTGGGGACCACAGTGCAGGAGGGGACATTGCAGGGATGCCCTGAGGCCACAATGCCTCAGGGCATTGTGACCCCGTCCCCTCTGTCCCCAGGAGGGGACAGTACCTGCTGCAGGGTGTCCATCCAGAGCAGGGCATGGATGCTGACCAGTGCCCGCTGGTCCTTGCCCAGGCTGGGCACGTGGCAGGTGATGTCCAGGCACGTAGCATTGTCACAGTCCTGAGGGTGGTGTCCGACACGGTGGGTGTTGGAGGGCCCCCACCCCAGGGGACACTCCCAGCCCTGTGGCCACCATGGGCTGTAGGTCCCCAGGGTCATCCAAGGGATGTGGCCCCACCCTGGCAGCCTCAGCCCTGCCTCCATCCCCAGGGTCCCCCGCTCACCACACGGACGAGGTCCCCCAGCCCCTCGTTCCCCAGCCCCGCTCCCGGGGGCGGCTCCGCCTCCCGGCGCTCCCGCTGGTGGGTGCCGTTCCCGGGCGCTGCGGCCGTCGGACCGGAGACCTCCAGCTGAAATGGGACACAGAAGTGACACCCACCCCCCTGACATGTCCTAGAGCCCGCCGGCGGGCACGGTCCCGCAGCCCCTACCTGGGCGGGGTTGAGGGCGGGGTGGTGGGAGCAGTTCATGCCCCCCTCGGTGCCCAGCTCCAGCAGGTAGAGCAGGACGTGGTCGCCCAGCAGGTGGGGCACGGTGAGGCTCAGGGTGACCCCGCTGACAGTGCCGGGACCTCTGTTGTGGAGCTGCGGGAGGACGGTGGGTGATGCCCAGCACCAGAGATGACGGCGGGGAGAGGACAGAGGGGACATCCCTGAACACCCGCGGGCATCACCTCATAGACGTGCTCCACCCTGATGCCGTGGTCCTCGAGCCGCCGGCTGCCCTCCACCCCGTGCCAGCTCGTGGGCAGCACCACGGTGGCAGGCAGGGAGTTGCTGGTGGGAGACGGGGTTTCAGTGTCCCCCTTCGTCCCCCCGTTATCCCCGTGTCCCCCAGACCCTCACCCTCGCAGCTCCATCTCTGCCTCTGCCTCCACGGGCACTGTCACTGTCACCGATGCCTTGCTGGGGCTGGGGCTAGGGCTGTTCTTGCTGTGGGGACACAGCGGGATGAGACACGGACACTAAGTTTGGGGACATGCTGAGGACACTGAGTCCGAGGTGCGGGTGTCCCAGCGGTGGGTGGGGGGACAGAGGGACAGCAGGGTGTCACCTCCTCAGCTGAAGGTGGAAGGTGATGGCATCCCCCACATCCTCCAGCCCGGACACGCTCAGCTCCATGTCCACGGTGATCTGGGGACAGCAGAGAAGAGAGGCAGGTGGGTGACCAGCCCCAGTGGGTGACAGGCACAGCAGGGACCCCTCTCTCCCCTTACCCGGGCTCCTGCTTTCATGGGATTGCCCAACTCGCAGAGCACCACGTGGGTCCCATTCTCCTTCCTGGGGTTGCAGCTCAGCTTCTCCTGCCCCTGCGGGGTGGGGACATGGGGTGGGGACATGTCATGGACCCCACCAGGAACCAACCACACTGGGGGACCTGTGTGAGCTGAGGGCAGGGCTTGAGCCCCGCACCCCGGACACCCCTGAACACCCATCACCAGTGGGGTCCCTGTGAAGGGTGACAGCCACCAAGGGCAGGACAGGAACCCCCAGCCCAGGATCCCTGGGCAGCCACCCCACCAGGCAGCCCCGTGGAGGATGAAGGACACAGTGTGAGCACCCCGGTTTGGGTCACCCCTCTGTACCCAGCACTGTCCCCATTCCCAACCCCAAGATGTCCCCTCTGTTCCCTCTGCCATCTCCAGTCCCTCCCCAGGATGTCCCCCTGCTGTCCCTACTCCCTCCTTGGCGTGTCTCAGGGTATGTCCCCAGTCGTCCCCCTGGACGTCCCCTCTGCTGTCCCCATTCTTCCCTTCAGAGATGTCACCTCCCTCCCCTCCATCCAGGGTCTCCCTGGAATGTCCCCTCTCTACTCTGCACTGTCCCAAATCTCCCCTCTGCGATGTCCCCTCTGGCCCCTCCACCAGCTGGGCACCCCCTGACATCCATCCCCACTGGGCAACCCCATGGAAGGTGACAGCACCAAGGCCAGGGTTTGAGTCCCCACCCTGGGCACTCCCTGACACCCATCCCTGCCGGGCACCCCCAAGAGGCAGGTGATGGCCAGCAAGGGCAGGACGTGCCCCCCCCGCCCTGGTCACCGCTGTCCCCCCCGGTCACACCCACCGGGATGGTGCTGCGGGCAGCCTGGTAGTGCGTGCCCGGGGGCAGCTGCACCCTCAGCTCGGCCTCGAAGGCGCCTTCTCCCGCGTTGGTGGCGTTGGCACGCAGGGACAGCACGGCCTCCGCCCCGATCAGCAGGCGCTGGCTGGGGCTGGGGGACACGGGGACACGGGGACAGAGCTCAGCACCCCGTGGGGACACCGGGCACTCCCTCAGCCCCCCCGGTGCTCACGTGTCGGCGGCCAGGTGCAGGTCGGGCACGCAGAGGTTGTCATCGCCACAGTCCTCCAGGATGATGTGGGTCTGGCAGGGGGACAGGGAGGACAGAGGGAGGGGAGAGGGGGACCCCCCATCCAGGTTGTGGTGGGGGAGGGGGAGTCACTGGGGACAGCAGGGGCATGGGGGGACATCCCAGGGAGGGACTGGGCTGGTGGAGAGGCCAGAAGGGACACTACAGAGGGGAGATTTGGGACAGTGCAGAGTAGAGAGGGGACATTTCAGGGATGGAGGGGAGGGAGGTGACATCTCCAAGAGGGAAGAATGGGGACAGCACGGGTGACATCCAGGGGGACGACTGGGGACATACCCTGAAACACACCAAGGAGGGAGTAGGGACAGCAGGGGGACATCCTGGGGAGGGACTGGAGATGGCAGAGGGAACAGAGGGGACATATTGGGGTTGGGAATGGGGACAGTGCTGGGTACAGAGGGGACATCCAGGGGAGGGACTGGGGACTGCAGGGTGAGTACAGAGGGCAGAACAGGATGGGCATGCCAGGGAGTGCAGGGACAATGTGGGGCACATTCCAGAGGGAATATGGGACGGGGGGGGGGGGTAGGAGCCACATCCCAGTGGAAACTGGGGAGAGTGGGAGGGGGACAGGGGCAACGTCCCAGGGGGGTGCTGGGGACACTGGCACAAGCTGGGGACCCCAGAGCTGAGCTCATCCAGGCTGGGGGTACCCACATGTGCCCTGGTGGGGATGAGCCCACCCCGTGTCACCACGGTGACATCCCCCCACAGCCACGTCCCCCCTACCTGTGCCTGCACCAGGGTGTCCCCGTAGAGCACCAACCCCGGCGCCTCTCTGGGCAGCGTCAGGGCCACGCTCAGGGCCACCGGGCTCAGCTTGTCCTTGAACTCCGCCTTGTCCTGGGGACACCCATGGGCACAGCACTCTGGAGGGCATCCCGTGCCCACCCCACGGCCCCCAACCACCACTGTCCCCATCCCTGTTAGCCACCCTCCCGGGACAGGGAGGCACTGTTATCCCCAATCCCAGTCCCCAACCCTGTCCCCATCCTGGCTGGCGATGCCACACCCCCATTCCTGTCCCCTCCATGGTTTGTCCCCGCCCTCTGCCGCGCTGTTCCTGTCCCGTACCCGCAGGTAGGCGGTGAGGTTTCTGCACACAGGGACTGCCCCTGGTGCCACCACCAGCGCCTCCTGCCAGGACGATTGGTGTCCCCGCAGCAGCAGGACCCTCCGCGATGGCCGGGGCTTCAGCCGGTCCAGCTGCAGCTCAGCCTCCAGCTCTGGTGGAGAACGTGAGGTGGCACTGGTGACACCCGCGGTAACATCCGAGCAGTGGCCCTGTGCCAGCGGTGCTCCCCGGGTGACACTGGCACTCACGGATGCTCTGAGGGATGTGCTGGCCTGTCACGCTGACACAGAACTCCACGTGGAAGCTGCGGGGGGACATCACCAACAGGTGCTCAGAGACCTGTCCTGTGCCCACGGTGATGTGCCCATAGTGTCCCCACGGCAGTGTTCCAGCGGTAGTGTCCCCATGGCAGTGGCCCCTCACCGGCTGACATGGACTCCAGAGTCGGGCAGGAAATAGTTCAGGATCTCAGGGTTCAGCCCGTCGGGGACACTCAGCTGGGTCCGGGCCACCACCACGGGTAGTCCCCTGGGGCACGGGGACATTGCTGAGGTGCCACAAGACCCAAGAGGGAGCCCCGGGGCCCTGAGATGCAGGGACAGGCACTCACTGGTACACGGCCACCTTGGCCACCCCGTAAGCCCCCACGAGCAGATCTGCAGGGACAAGCAGAGGGTCGGTGCCGGGGTGGTGACATCGGGGTGGCAGGGCGGTGTCGTGCCAGGGCTGTACCCGCGTAGCCGTTGTCGTCCAGGTCAGTGGCACCACGCAGCGCGAAACCGAAGGCGGCGGGGCCGGGGAAGGGGCTGTCGAGGCGCTGGGTGGGCACCGGCGCCAGCCCCTCGCTCTGCCCGCGGAAGATGAAGACCTGCCCGCTGCCACTGTCACCCCCCTGCGGGGCGCCCACGGCCACGTCTGGGGACAGAAGGGACGTGAACACCCACCCGCGCTCTCCTGCCTCAACTTCCCCAAGGCGCGGCACCGGGGGCTGGCACAGCCCCCTCCCCGCCCCGCCGCGCTGGTACCGCCGAAGCCGTCCTTGTCCAGGTCCCCGAGGCTGGCGATGGCGGCGGCGAAGCGGCCGTAGGGGTGGGTGCCCGTCAGGGTCTGGGGGGGCCCGGCGAGGCGCTGCTGTCCCCGGCCCAGGTAGACGTAGAGGCGGCCCAGCTCGCTGCGCTGCCCGTCCGAGCGCCGGGCCATGTACAGGGGCGCACCCACCAGCAGATCGTCCCTCCTGTGCCCGGCGCGGGGTCAGGGTCAGGGTCCGCGGGTTTGGGGGCTGGGGGCACCCAGAGGTGTGCCAGGCACGGTGCAGCACCCCTGGGTGTCGCCATGGAGGAAGGCTGGACGATTGTCCCTGCTCTCACCCGTCCCCATCGACATCGGCCACTGCCACCGTGTGCCCGAAGTACGAAGCCACCTGGAAAGGGTGAGGGTGGCACCGGGGGGTGCCAGGGGCACAGTGGGCGGGGAGAGCTGGGGCTGGGGTGCTGAGGAGCAGCAGGGGCGCTGGGGGTGTCACAGGGCAGCGGTACCTGCTCGCTGGCGATGCCCCGCAGCCAGCGCAGGGTGTCCCCCGCAGTGAAGATCTCCACCTGCCCAGGGCAGTGTCAGACACGAAGCCCAGAGGCCCAGCCCGGGGTGACACATGGTGGTGTCCCCTGGTGTCCCCTCGGCCAGGCAGCGGCACCAGGCACTCCACAGCACTCACCTCACCCCTCGTGTTGCTCTTGTTGGGGGCCCCCACCACATACTCTGTGAGGGATGAGAGCCCTGAGTGCTCCACTTGGACATTGAAGGGGTCACAGGGATACCCCCAGCATTGGGGTGGGCACAGGGATACCCCTGGTGTGACATGGGGCCCTGAGGGCACAGAGATGGACGGGACCCCTATCCTGGCACAGCCTGTCCAGCCCCCTCGGGAAGGGGAGCAAGGTCACTCTGGAGCCCCGGGGTGCCCCCGGCCCATCAACCCCCGTTCCCTACACCCCTCAGCCCTACCTCTGGTTTTGGGGTTGCCATCAAACTCGCCCACAGCCACCGAGTATCCTGCATGGAGATGGGCACTGGTGACCCCGGGTATCCCAGCAGGAGCTGGCAGTGGGGCAGGGTGCCCGTGCCCACTGCTCACCCCGGTACCCGTCCTCGTAGTCCCCGAACACCGGCTCCGTGGGGCGCCCGGGGCTCCCCGGCCACAGCAGGGACGTGCCGAGGAAGCGCCTGAGGATCTTGTCCAACTCCACCGAGTACACGAGCCCTGGGGCACACCGCGGCGGGGAGCACCAGCACGGATAAGGGCACCCGCTGCTATGCGCCCTAGGCTGCCAGTGCCACTGCGGGTGACACTGGGTACCCATCCGGGGTGCCCTCCCCCCGCTGTGCCCACCCCGGGAGCACCAGCCGGGGTGGCAACGCCGGCAGGAAGGACTCACCTGTGAAGTAGTACCCACCGGGGGCACCCAGCACCAGCGTCCCATCCTGTGGGTGGAGCTGGCTCAGAACCACCCTGAGCAGCCTGGCATCCCCCCAAAGCACCCTCACCCAAGTATCCCCCACCCCGGTAGTTCCCATCCTGGCACATTCCAGTCCATCCTGGCACGCCCCCCACTCCTCGGACCTCTCCACCCGGAATTCTCCCACTGCAGCTTCCCCCAGCTCAGCATCCCTACCCCAACATTCCCCGCCGTGACTCCCAAGTACCATCCTGGCCACACCCTCTGCATCTCTGTCAGCCCCTCTGGGCATCCCGGGGGGCACCCCGGTGGCGCCGCCCCCCGATGCCCCCGAGGTACCCGAGTCCCTCGAGTCCCCGAGCCCCTCAATCCCCTCTCACCGGGGTGACAGCGGCGCTGAAGCCGATCTCGCAGTAGCGCTTGTCGTGCGCTGTGGGCACAGGCCTGGGTCAGACGGACGCGGGGCTGGATCCCCCCCGCTCCCCGCTCGCCCCTCACCGTAGTTCGTCTGGCGGTAAGTGCTGGCCATGGTCCGGTCGCGGCAGGGCGAGTACCACACCGAGCGCCGCTGCCCCGGGCTCCGCACGAAGCAGGTGCCCGTCGGAGTGCGGAACGCCTCGTGCTGTCCCTCCAAAGCGTTCCAGTGCTGCAGCGGGGCGCAGACCTGGGCACGGCGACGGGACAGGCTGGACCCCCACTCCGCCAACACCCAAGGCTGCTCACATACCCCCTGGATGCACCCACCACCAGTTTGCCGTCCCAGCTGGTGACTGACGCTCCCAGCCACTGGTGCGACTTGTAGGTGCGGAGCTCCAAGGTGCCCTGGCTCTCGCTCTCGTTCCCTGAGAGAGCGGGAGAGGGGGAATGTGCGGAGCTGGCACCCCCCGCGCCCGCTCCCCGCCCCACGGCGCCCACGCACCTGCAGTGTCGATGGGCAGGGGGTGGCAGGAGGTCTTGTCGGGGGGCCAGGAGCAGAGGAAGACGGCGCCGGGCTGAACCACGCCGGGCTGGGAGGTGTTGGCACGGGGGGCCCCCACCGCCACGCTGGGCCTGGGGGGCAGAGCGGGTGTCAGGGTCGGCGGGCGTGTGCCGTGCCCGACCCCGACCCCCCGGTGTCTCCCTACCTTCCCTCGCTCATGTGGAAATCCAGGGCGAAACCGAAGTAGCTGCCGGGGGGTCCCTCGTAGATGGTTGGGGGCTCCTGGAGAAGCCCCTGCGTGGGGGGCAGGCGCAGCCCCCCGAGGAGCAGCAGCACCCGCAGCAGCCCCATCGTCACCCCAAAATACAGCCACAGCCGCCGTCCCGGGGTGTCCCTGGCTTATCTCGGGGGACGCAGCTGGAGCCGGGCCCAGCAGGAATGGGGAACACAGGAAGGCCCCCCCCGGACGCGTATCCGCTCCTGCAGGGATCCGGAGAGGTGCGGGGAGACGCATGTGGCCGGAACAGGGCGGGGGATAGCAGGTGGCAGTGCCACAGGGAGACACGGCCACAGGGCGGGGGACACGGCCACAGCAGCCTGAGCCTATCGCCCGCGGGGCCGCGCCCAACCCGCCGCGGGGTGCCAGTCTCGGGGTGGCTATTTCGGGGTGTGCATCTCGGGGTGGATATTTCGGGGTGTAGGCAGTCCCGGCCAGCGGAAATGCGGCAAGGGGGGCCCTCCATCGCCCCCGATATCCCCTCCGCAGCCGGATGGAGCTGACAGCACCGAGCCCGCCCGCACTGGGCATCATCCCCCCCCCTCCCCCAGGGTCCCCTTCCCCAGGGCAGGGACACCCCAAACCCTGCCAGGGCAGAGGCAGCAGCAGCGCCGTGCAAGGCAATGGCTCTGGCAAGGGACCGGGAGCAGGGTGGGCACAGCCCACGGCCAAGTGAACAAGGCGTGTCCTTGTCCCTGTCCCCTGTGGCCGCAGCCGGGCCTGGGGCAGCCACGGGGCTCAGCCCTGCCCGGACAGCGGCGTCAGCTCTGAACCCACCTGCAGAATTAATTTAAACTCATTTTAATTAAGGACAGTCAGACTGCCCGAGATCTCCGGGGGCTCCTCGTGCCAACCCAGCGCCCGTGGCCGGGAGAGGCCCCGGAGCAGCTCGCTGGGAGCCAGCCCGTGTGAAACGGGGCTTTTCTCCTTTGCCTCTGAAGCTGCAGGTGGAAAGCAGGCCAGGACAGGGACTCGGGGGGTTTTGGGGGGCACAAGAGGGTCCCTGCAGGGTACCTTAGCCCCTGACGGGGGACACAGTCCCCGGAGCGGGGTCTGCTCCAGCACTGCGGAGCAGCTGCGGCTGGAAGAGAGCGGGATTTGCTCAAAGCCGCGGCACAGCTCCGAGGGGTGGGAAGGCTTTAACTGAGCCCGGAGCAGCTTCGCGCCCCGGGAGAGGAGGACACCGGACTCAGGGGCAGCTGCTCCTCCTCGGGAGGTCTCGTCTCCAGCTTGCCGCAGCATTTGAACCCAGCTGGAGCCCACACCAGACCCCCTGAGGGCAATTATAATCCTTTCTTCTGTCCAATTGCTTTATTTCCTGCTTCTTTCAGCACTGCTGCACCATCCCTCATCAGCCACCTCCTCCCAGGGCCAAAGCCAGGCAACGGCAGGTGGCACCTCAGACCCCGAGCCTGTTGGCACGCAGAGGGGTAGTTTTTTTCCTTTAAACAAACCAGGGCTTTGGTTAGGAAAAGAGGCTGGTGCTCAGCACAGCTGCTCTCCACCACCACACACCTTCACATCTCTTTTTCCACAAATCATTGGTTTATTAGAAAGGTTTTTTCCCTCATTTTACAGCATATATATATATTTATATATATATCTTATGTGACAAAGTTAAATACAGTCTGTTTATGCTTGTAAGTAATGACAGGTTAATTATTTTAGCACTATCCTGAAATCCAAAAACAATCCCTGCCCACAGTGCAGTGGGGCCAGGGCACAGATGGGCCCTATGAAGCTCAACTGACAGTAACACTGAATTGTCTGGTATTTACAGGAAATTGAGTCCCTTTTTTGTGACTGCTGTCACTCTGACCTGCTCCAATTTCTCATTTACACGGTGAGGGAGCTCAGGGGGTTTTGATCCTTTGACTCTGTCTGACCTCGTGCTGCACTCCAGGAAGGGACAGGGAAGAGGATGAGGATGGGGAATGGGACAGGGATGTCACCACATCCCTACACTGCTCTGAAATCCCTCCCTCCAGTGGTTGTGGCCCAAGGGCTGTGACACCTACAGTGTGCTGTGAGTGGGGACAGCAGTGGTGGGGACATCCCCTGCACTGGGGTGGGGAAGCTCCCACGGGCAGTGTCACCTCAGCTGGGTGATGCTGGGAGAACTGCGAAATCCCTTATGGACTAAGCTGGGGTAACCCTCTGTGTGGGATGGGAACAGTCCCAAGGCTCCTCCTGCACCTCCTGCACATTACTGCTTCCAAAGTGGAGGAAAAGGAAAGGAAAAAAAAGGGCTCCTATTCTCTGGGAGCACCCTGAATTCCTGCTGCTCCCCAGGCTGCTCCAATGCCCATTCCTATGGCAGGGAGGAACACAGAACCTGCCAGAGTCACTGCTACCCCCACACCCCTCACCTCGCCCAAGTCTCACCTGTTGATTTTTTTCTTCTGCAAAATTCTAAATTAAGATTTTTTTTGTTTGTTTGTTTTTACATTTTATACTACATAAAAACTTCAAAAATACATGAGCTTGATAAAATATACATGCTTAGCTGTTCTGCATCTAGCTGAAACTATAAATTGAACCTTTACAAGTGTCTTGGGTCACCTATGGCAAACATATTTACATAGAAGCCACCAGAACAAGTACCACTAAGAACTGGCTGTAAAAAATATTATTGCGATATACTACAAATGTAACCTTTGATAGGAGCTACAAAAAGCAGCATCTTTGTTTACAGAGTTCAGTGCAATTCTTTACATTAAAAAAAAAAAAAAATCCTATAAATTAATAAGGAAACCATCAGTGTTACAGAGGAAAGAACACGTTTTACATCCAGGCTGCACTCCCCCGTCCTCTGTATTGCTTCCATTCCTAACAGGATTTTCCTTCTCTCTCCCATCCCAGTGCCTCTTTCCCAACCCCACAGAAGATGGAATTCAAAGTGATTTTTTTTCCCCCTTTCAGGAGAAGAGTGGTCAAAGCCCAGACTGGAAACCCAACCCCAGAACCTCTCTCCAGTCTGGGATATCCAGGCATGGTCCTGGCGCAGGAGAACGTGGATGTGGGATGGGGAAGGAAGGGAGCTCTCGGCACACACACAGAGCTCCTCCTCCTCTTTACACTAAGCTCTTACTTCCACCTTTGCTGCTCACACCAAGAAAAGCCCACGAATGCAGAGACAAGGGCCAAGGAACCTCCTGCAATGCCTGAAAGCTGAGGCCTCCAGCCCCTCTGAAGCCGTCAGCTCCCGATGTTCCATCACCAATTACAAGCCAGATTCAATCATGCTATTTTAATTTGATGACCTCATTAAAAGGATTTTGAGAGACCCTATTAGTGTGTATGAAACCTCATTTATCATATACAAGGTGGCAGAAGGAAGATGACCAAGTGTAAGAATCCAGGGGGAAAAAAAAGCCTTTCCAAGTGTCTCACTGTTCTAAAGGTGAAATGGTTCTTCTGGATTGGTGCTGCTGTGTGCACAGAGGAGCTGGAGCGAGACTTCCTTGGGACACAGCCAACTGCCCAGCCCTCGAGCCCCTGGCTTCTTTGGCTGCTCAAGAGTGAAAGGAAATGCTCAGGCCTCACCTGCCCACTGGCTCGACTTCAACCCCGTCCCAAAATGCCAAATATTCTCCTTCCTCCGAGGTTCCTTCATTTTGTCCTTCATGTGCCATGGCTGGGTGGATGCTGCAAGTCCTGTCCTGAGAAAATGGGGTGCAGCAGGGGGTGGAGGTGCAGGGCCGTGGCAGCAGCAGCAGCTGCTGGCCTCGGAGCCAGGAGGGTCGGGTAGAGAGCATGAGGGACGGGGTGGAAGGTGAAGGGGCCTGGGTGGATGGCGGACGCCGGAATGATGTGGATGGGGTGGCTGGCCAGGAATGTGGCGGGATGCCCCGGAATAATCGAGTGGGTCAGGTGGGACAAAGAAATGGGTGTCAGGTGCGGCTGGGGGATGTGGTGGACCTGAGCGAGGGGCTGCGGGTGCGGGTGGGGGTGGATGCCGATGGCGGCGGCGGCAGCTGCGGCGTGGTGCTGCAGGATGGCGTGCTGCACTGTCGTGATGGACGTGGCCGAGGCCGCCGCTGGCTGCTGGATGTGGATGGGCTGGAGCGCGGGTGCGGCCGGTGCCAGGGTGGCCGAGGTGGGGAAGGCCTTCACTTGCTTGGCCAGCAGCTGCTGCTGGATGTGCTGCTGGGCGGCCTGCTGCAGCTTGCTGTACTTCTCCATCTCCTCGGGCGTGAAGGTGATGGGCTGGCTCTCCAGTGGTGCTAGAGAGGAATCTTCTCCCCCCTCCCGATCTCCTTCCATGCTCGGCTCCCCGCTCTGAGGCACGTAGCCAGGAAAGTGCTCAACATCCGGAACTAAGGGCATCATACTTGTTTCTACTGGGACTGGCTGGCTGCCCCCATCCATAGGCTCCAGCCCATCAGCATCGCTCGGATCCGAGAGGAAGTTGTGTGGCATGACCAGATCTCCAGAGCCAAAGCACTCAGGGAGCGCCGGCCTGTCCAGGGGAAGGGATGGCATCTCCACAGAGGCTTCATCACGTTTCTGCTCATCCAGAGGCTTGTCCTGAATTACCATCACCACATCTTCCAGGAGAGACTGGCTGGGCAGCTGACCCTCCTCCATGCCTTGGGAACCATCCTCAGCATCTGACAGCTCCTGCTCTTCGCCCGTCTCCAAGCCAGACTCCTCATATCTTTTGGAGTTCGGTTTCCGAATGGTTGGCAACTTCCCAATTAAGGGCAGAACTGGTTTGTTGCCTAAGGAAGGAGGCAGTTTGGGGCCAAAGTAGCCCTGGGGAGGATCTTTGAGCTTTATGCCGACTTTGCTTGCCCCTGACAGCATCTCGTCAGTGACGCAGGGCTTCTTCTCAACCTTCCTGGACTGCACCTTTTCCAAGAGCAGCTTTGCGGTGACGGAGTTCCTCTCCTCAGGACTGCAATCCCCTTCCGAGGCCCGCCCCGTGCCAGAGCCACTGCCACTGCTGTTCTGGGACAAGGAGCTAGATCCTTTAAGATCCTCTCCTTTGCCATCCTCCTTCTTCGGCAGTGCCCCTTCACCTCGGCCTGTCCGGAAATAGTGAGGAGACTGAGAGCGATAGATCTTGGACCTAATGAAGTCTCTTCTGCCAGACCTTCTCTCCTCAGGGCTCTCGTGGCCCCGTGAGCCCTTCCGCGACAGGGACCTCTGCGAGTGACTGCGGGTGCTGCGGCTGCGGTCCCGGCTGTAGCTGCGGCTGCGCTTCCAGCTGTGGCCTGTCACGCTGCGGCTCCTCCTCTTGCTTCGACTGCGGCTGCAGCTGCTGCTGCGGCTCCTGCCCCGGCTCCTTGATCTCGACCTGCTTCGAGGGTGGGTTCGGCTCCTGCTCCGACTCCTGGACCTGCTCCTGCTTGAGCTGTAGTCATCTTCTGACGAGGAGTATTTGCGCCGCTTCGAGCGGTGGTTTGAGCCGTTGTAGTCGGAGTCGTCCTCCGAGTCCTGGGAGCGCTTGGAGCGGCAGCGGGAGCGGTCGCTGTAGTCACTGTAGCTGTCGTCCGAGTAGCTCCTGTGGCGGCTGTAGCGGCTGTGGCCCGAAGACACATCCGAGCTGCTAGAGTAGGACCTGTGCGAGGAGTGCCTGCGGCCCGAGCGGGAGCGGCTGCGCGAGTGCTCGCTGCCCGAGTCGTAGTCATCGCTGTACTGCGACGGGGACTTCTGGTGGCAGTGCTTGCCAGGGGAGCCCTCATCGCTGTCGTCGTCACCACTGCTCTGCCGGCTCCGGCAGCTGCTCCGGGCCTGGGACAGAGCCGGGCAGCGCCTCCTCGCACCAGGTACCTGCTGCAGCTCAGCCTTGTGTCTTTTACTGCCGTGCTCTTGGCAGGAGTTACCTCCATCCTCTTTTTTACTGCTGCTTCCCTCCTCAGCAGACAGGGATTTCCTCTGGGACTCCTGGGAGCATCGCTTTTTCTTCTGGAAATGGCTGCAGTCTTCAGACAGTTCAGGTTTCAGCGCCCGGTCTGACTCCGTCGAAAGGGAGGATTTACCTTTTTTGTGCCTGTGCCTTTTCCGTTTCTTGGGTTTCTCTTCCCCCAGCTCAGCTTTCCGGGCCTTCTCCTCAGCTTCCTCCTTGTGTTTGCGTTTGTGTCTGCTGGACTTTTTGTGCTTCTTTTTCTTTTTGTGTTTATGGGACCTTCCAGATTTACTCTTACCCGTTATACTCTTACTGCTGTCCTCCCCCTCTCCCTTACTGATGCTTCCCAGACTGGACTCCTGCTTACTCTGGGATTTGTTTTCCATTTTTTGAGCAGAACTGTTCTCTACACTTTCAGCCTCCTTGGCTTTGCTCACCTCACCAGGTCCTGTGCCCTGAGCATTGTCTTTACAAAGCCCCCCTGGATCCTTGGATTTCTCTGCCCCTTTGCCTTTTGCATCCTTGTTACGGGAGAGCTTGAAGTCGAAGTACAGGGGGTTGCAGCTGTAGGACACAGAGGGCTCAGCTTTGGTGAAGATGAGCAGCTCTGAAGGCCACTGCAGTGTCGTGCTCTCATCCTTACTCAGAACAGGGAAAAAAGGTCCTGTGGGGTGCTTTGGTCCCTCAGAGCCATCTCTGCAGCCCGAGGCAGGAGGAGGAGCTTCTTTAGCAGTGTCTAGCTCGGGGGGATTGCTCTCTGGAAGGTGCTTGCTCTCCTGTGTATTTTCATTCTCTGGGATGTCTTTTCGTTCTGTTTTGCCCTGATGAGCTGCAGTTTCAGTAGTACTCTGCTCCTTCTGCTGCCCCGTGCTCTCGGCAGCCTTTTCCGTGTGCTTGCTGAGTTTGGGTTTGGGGGAACTCCCCTTTTTCACTTCGTGCGCGTTTTTTTTGTTCACATTTTCCGCTTCCGTTTGCTCAGTAGCCTTCATGAAAAGCAGGAATTGAAAGTTGGGCTTTACTTTACAGTGGGCTGGGGGGATGTAGTGGTAATATTCTGGTTCCACAGCTGTTGGTCCATCTTCTCGCCTCATCTTCTTCAGTTTGGATAAGGTGCTGGCCAGAGCCCCGCTGTCCTTGTCGTGCTGGTCATCATCCTCCCCCTTGCCATCAGAATTATTGGTGCCTTCACCCTCCCCAGACTTCTGCAGGCTGCCAGCCTCTGAGGACCCCCTCTCATCACCTTTTGCCCCGTCTGCAGAACTGGACTCGTCCACGTGGTCCTTGAAAACAGAAGCGATGGTCTCCAGCTTTACTGGGGTCTTCTTGGCAAAGGAAAAGGACACCCCGATCTTCTGTAGCGGAGTTCCCAGGGAGCTCTTAATGCCAAAGCTGATGGCCTGTGCCCCCTGTGTTGTCTGGCCTGGCATCACAGTGCCTTGTCCAGTGTTCAGGAAGCCTTTGTCCGTGGTCATCTCTGTGGCCTGGGCGGAGCTGGTCTGGACGAAGGAGCCGCTGTTGGCTGTGGAATCGTCGTCGTCTCCACCTTCCTCATCCACAGCCACTGTGGTGGTCCTGAACATGGGCCCACTTCCAGGAGCACTGGAACAGGGGAGAGAGAAAATACAGCTTACTGGTGTCCCTGTCCCTCTGCAAGAGGATCCATCCCTCAGTGGAGACTATCTTACACAGCTCAAGTGCTCTTGCACCCAGACACATGCATTAAAATACCAATATACAGCCACTCAAAGTTTTTCATAACAGTAAATTACTGAAGAAAATGTATTGCTGAATAAAGCAATTTGGGGATGGCTCTGCATGATCAGTTTAGTGAATTCACTCCTACCAAAAGCACACCAGTGTGAAGCTTTGCCCACAAAGCTTGTGCAGTATCCCAGAGCAGGAATGCCAGCCCAGCCCAGCCCAGCCCAGGGGTGCTGGGACCACCCAGACTCACCACTCAGGCTGCCTCCTCTGCTCAGCCAGCTCGTGCAGGCGCCGCAGGGCTTTCTCCTGCTTCCTCTCATCTTTCCGGGATCTCGATGAGACATTGCGAGCAAATTCCCTTTGCTTGAGATCTTTCAACCTCTGAGGCAAAAGAAAGCAGGGATGGATCAGATCAAAGCTGTTCCTGGTTTGTCCAAGAGCAGCTCTTTGCTGTACCACTGGAAATTGCGGTGTCAAGCCCCTCCCCAGGGACATTTCTTGAGCCACGATGGAGCAACATCATCTTAGCTCAACAAACCCCACGGAGCACACTGCCATCCTCCCAGCAGCTGAAGGAAAAGACAACTGGTGGTCACTTTTGGCTATGACTTCAAGCTCTGTGTATACCCCTTTCCAATCAAGACTACTGGTTTTCTTTAGCATGGACAACAAAGCTGATTTTGAAGCAACAAGCAAATTCTGGAAGGAAAAGGGGAAAAGAAGAAGGATTGTTTACTTTGCTGCTCTTGCAGCGTGCAGATGTACTTGACAAACAGTGCATGACATGAGTCAAAAGCATGGGCCAAAGGACAGGAGGGATTAGCTGGTGCCAGAGCTACCCAGGAATGACATCTGACAAAAGCAATGTACCATTACATTGGAGAAGGAGCCAAAAATCCCATGCAAATGATTTCATAAGCAAACCCAGAGTACAACATACACCACAACCAGTTACTTGTTTTCCTGACAGTAGTTCTGAGAGGGTCAAGAAACAAACTGCTCTAAAGGGAGGAGGGTCTCTTGGGGTTGAATACTTTTAGGGAGGGGGGGGTGGGGGGGGCAGAAGCACCAAGTTCCCCAGAAATCTTATCATGAGGGAGCAAACCAAATCCCAAGGAATCTCAAGCATCCTGTTATCACTGAGGAAGTCTAGGTAGCCAATTCTAATAGAAAATAAACATCCAAGACTTCAGAACATTTTGTAAAGTCCTTGTCTCACAGCACTAGGAGAAGAGGCTGCTGGTTTTTCTTGGAATATATGTGGATATTCCCAACATTTTTTTAGAGTGCTCTACAGAAGTTTAAGCAAGAGAAAGCAACAAAGACAGACCTCTACCATCCTAAAAGGACTAATTGTTTTTTTTAAGTGCACAATTCAAAACCCTTTCAAAGGGCCCAGTTCCAAAACGCATCCTGTACTCAGCTTTTGGAAAGTTTCATGTTTTTCAGGCATTTCATGCAGGGCCTGGGAGACTAACGAGACTCAGAGCAGGAGTCACTTTGGAACAATTCTTGTACAGGATGTACAAATCACTGGTGAATTCTAAATACTTCTGGCTGGCTGACTCTGCCTCTTTTCTGGAGCAGAGTCAGACTGCCACACACAGAAACAGTGAATCTGGAAGCCAACCCAAAGCTCAAATTAGAGGAATTAAGCTGGCCCAATGTAAAGAGAACATTGCTTTGTGAAAAAGGGAGAGATTGGACAAGACAGAGGATTCTCTTACCTAATTGTATTTACTAAATGTGGTTGATTGTTACCAAAATCAGAGGGGAGGACACACGAAAAAGATACAACTACAGACACCAGCAGAAAGAAACTCACTCTTGTGATCTGGACTCCCAAATTAGAAGGGTTTGCTTTCAATACATCAGCTGAAAATGTCACATCACAAAGAAAAAAAGAAAGTAAAAATATAACAAGAGTGGAAGAGAGGAAAAAAAAAAAAACAACAACAAGCAAGCATGACTAGAGAGCTGTGGGGGAGTGTGCCAGCTACTCTACAGAGCAGGGGCACGGGAGGAGCCGGGGTCTGCAGCAGGGGACACACACGGACACGCACGGACACAGCCATGATCCCACCTGGAACAGCAGAGCTACTTTCACCAGGACAAGTAAAGAGCTCAAGGGTTTTGTGGTGTATGTTAAATGTTGAGGAGGAAATTTTTTTCCAAGAGGAAGGAAAAAAAAAAACAAAACAAAACAAAAAAAAAACCAAAAAGAAAAAAAAAAACACACCCCAAAACACAAAAAAGATGGACCAAGCAATGCTATCAGCTTTTTCATGCTGATTTTGAAAGTGTGTCTGAAATGCTCTGGTAAGTTACAGCCACCAACAGCTGACTAAACTATTTAATGGGGGCTGATGCCAAGTCCAAGATCACTCACCCATTTGGAAAAAAGTATGACCCAGCTATTTACACCAGACATGAACTGTGACCTTTCCCTCTCGAGAGGAAGGTGCAATGGCGCACTCAGAGCCCCCAGTGCCCTCAGGCACGGTCCTGATCATCCCCCAGGACACAAACTGGGCTCAGAGCTGTTGGGAACATGCAGCTGCCCCCAGGCTCTCCTGCCTCCATCACACAGCAATCTGAATGCAGACAGAATTAAATGCTCATTATTAAATGCTGACCTTTGTGTGTCTCTGCTCCCCCAAACTTCCCACTCTCAGCACTTCAAATTCACAGGTGTGAAGCAAATGAACTACCCCAAAGCACTGTAATCCAGAATATGCACCACAGCAACTCCCAGCTGCACCCAAACCCGGGCCCTTTAGGCTGACAAACCACTGGCCCTGGTGTCAAGACTGCTGAGAATTTGGTACTTCCAAAACTGGGGAAGAGTTGGTCTGATTCTCAAAGGACCAAGAGATCTCAAGGCTGACTTTCTTTTTGTCACACAGGAGTCAGGAGGAAAAAGAGTCTTGCTGGGGAAGTACAGGATAGAAAAGCTCACAAATGCACCGTGCCAGCTCTTTGGAAATGCAGAATACTGAACAGAACACAGCTCAGCTTCTTAGACTGACCTAAGCCAACAGACCCATCATCAGAAATGACTCCAGGCGTGCAAGAGACCTGGTTGGACTACATTACCTTCCCTAAATGCATCCTGGGGGAGGGAAAGGGGGGAAAACAGGAGCCCACACTGCTCATCTGTAAGAACAACCGACTGCTGGAATGAAAAATATCCAGAACTTTTCAAAATAACCTGTAACTCTCCCCTCACTGTTTCAAGTATGTCACTGAATCCAGTGAGTTATCCCCTGAGAGTGGATAACCAGTTCACTACAGCCATGCCCACCCTGCTCCTCAGTCCTGACCAGGAAGGAGCAATCCAAAGACAATTTCACTGGCTGAAGAGAGCACGTGGGGCACTGAAATGCTGCTCACACACTTCCAGGTCTCAGCCTGCCCAGGAAATCACTTGAACTAAACAGATATTGTAAGCTCAGCTTACACTAAAGAAATTTCCATCTAATCCTGATGAGAGTGTTATTCTAATCCCCCAAAAACCTCTAAATGACTTTTTGGACCACAGCATATTGTGGGTGTGAGTGAGGCTGGAGGTGCATGGAATTCCCCTTCCCCAGCACCATGGAGAAATTCCAACAAGGATTTAACACAGCCACTCAACCATCATCAGGAGAACTTCTCCCCTCCACAAGGAGCCTGGGAACTCATACTTTTGGGGTGAATCCTCCTTTTTAAAGTCTTCCCATTGTGCTTATCAAGACAATGATTTTTTTCAACAGGATTAGAGCCAAACCTGTATTAAATCAAACACATACTTCATGCTATTACAAGATTTCAAAATTAAGGGGCATTTTTTTTCTCCCTGGGCAGTGTGTTTTCTGAGGAAACAGCAGTTTATCCAACCAGCAATATCCTTTCAAACTGCAGAATCCTGGGGACCATAAAGCCAAGGAATATTCTGCTGGTTTATTACTTCAACTGTCAGAATGGCTACACTGCAGTGACCAGCAGTGACACAAATCACCAGCACTTACATAAAATTTCTCCAGATTTCCACATGCTGTAGGCAGTAGTTCACTAACTCCAGCCTTCCTGGGGCCTATTAATAGCTGCCACCCCCCTCAGCTTTGGAACAAAGAATTGTATTTTAAATTTCCAGCCTTGTTTCTAACAAAATCCAAACTTGTCTCTGCATTTCCACAGGAGTACAAATCAAGTTCTTAAAGAGCAGGTTTGGTATCAAATCTGCAGCTACGTCTGCTCTGCAGCACAGAGAGGCCACAGTGCTGGATTATCTCCCAATCCCCGCATGCCTCAGGAGAGGCCAAACTGGCAAACAACACCAGTACCTTCCAATTCTCACAAATCAGCTTAAACCAGCTGCACCACAGCACTGCAGAAAAGCTCCTGAGAGCCGATCCCAGGCTCAGCAAAGGGGGGAAATCCAGGGGGGTGAGCAGGAATCAGGAACTGCTGCAACAGGAAAATCACCGGATCATCACAGAATGTCCGAAGTAGGAAGGAACCCCCAAGGATCATCCAGTCCCACCCCTGGCCCTGCACAGACAGCCCAACAATCCCACTCTGGGAGCACTGTCCAAGCACTCCTGGAGCTCTGGCAGCCTCAGGGCCATGAGAAAACTCAGCACACCCTAGATTTTGCTGAGATGGTACCAGGTAAGACTTCCCCAGAAGCCAGCTAGGGTGTAGAGCTTTACAGGCTCAGGACCAGCAGCAAATGGATTTTCTCCGTTTAAGCTGACAAAGCCACACAGCATCACTGAACTGAGGCCCACTGAGAGACATTCTTTGCCTAAAAGTGCAGAGCAGAAAGAGCCCCTGTTATTCTCACAAGACAAAAGCACTGTCATCAGACCTGAAGATGTGAGATTTTCATGCCAAACCTCACATTGAGATGGGTCAAAGCAGATCCACCTCTGGGGCTCGAGGCAGGAGGCAGCACCCATGACATCAGAGCCCCCTCCTCCCTTGCCATTGTTCTCATGTCTCTCTGCCAACCCACATGAAATAAAATAATAATAATGTAATTTTCATTCTGTGCCAGCAGATTTCTTGTTTTCTGAACTTTTGATGTGTGCTTGATTCTTTTCCCTAAAAGCTTTTGGGAGTGAACGACACCATGAAACAGAAGCTCAAAGGATGGGAACCTTGATCATTTTTCTGAAGTGGGAACACAGGCCTGGCTTATCTTTGGTCATCAACGTTCTTTGCACGCTTATAAATGAAGTGAAAACAACAGAGTGGAAATGGCTTGAAAATGCTGTTTTATTTCATTTCAATTTCCTCCCTGGAAGGAATCAATATTTTTCCTAGGTGAGCTAAGAAAAATATAGAATGGGTTGGGTTGGAAGAGACCTTAAGGCTCACCCAGTGCCACCCCCTGCCATGGCAGGGACACCTTCCACTGTCCCAGGCAGCTCCAAGACCCAATGTCCAGCCTGGCCTTGGACACTGCCAGGGATCCAGGGGCAGCCCCAGATGCTCTGGGCACCCTGAGCCAGGAACTGCCCACCCTCACTGGGGAGAATTTCCTCATCATCTCTAACCCAAACCTACTCCCTTTTCAGTTAAATCCATTCCCTTTTGTTTTATCCCTCCATGCCCTTTCCAAAGTCCCTCTCCAGGTCTCTTGCAGCCCTTTATTGATAACTGGTGAGTCTTCTGAGGGCAAAGCATTTCTGGAGCAGAAGAACTGCCATGTAACACCAAGTACCTCAGGGAGTCCCTCCTCAGTCTTCTCCATTCAAGCTGTCCTTGGAGGCCCAAGGTTTTGGAAATCTCAAGTCTCCCCAAAACACAAACTTCAGGGTTTGCATTCCGAGTATTCCTCAACCCCAGCAGTGACTGTCTTGGTAATTTTATTGTGCTTGAACAGATCCCTCCCTCTTGGCATGAGAAGCAAAGATGCAGCTAATTAGGGTACAAAGAGAACTGCACATCTCTACCTTCAGTTCTGAGTTCCACCCTCTTTGCCAAAGAACTTCTTTATGGAATACACTCCCTTTGCCCTTTTACAAAGAGAATTGAGGCAGAATTAATCACCTACACCTCCAAAACACCACATACTTAGGGGAAAAAACAGCTACATAAAATCTGCATTTCAATGCTGGTTTGTGTTGTCCCAGGGAGCCTGGCACAGGTTCACTCAGAACACGTTTGTTTTTCACAGGCAAGGCAGAAGGGGAATGTTTTGATTCTGTTGGGTCAGTGACTCAGTAAACAGCTCAAGCCCTCAGCAGGCACACGAGCAGAACGAGGTAATGGTGGGAAATTCTCCAAGTTCTTGGATTGTTAAAACCCCCCCACAGTAAAAGCTGACTGTAAATGCTACATAACTTACACAGAAGGTAATCCCAACCATAACTCTTGCAGGCTGCTTCAGGTGCTGGGCCCTGCACATCCAGGTTTGTTTGACAGGAACACACAGACTGGGCACAACCCAGACAGGGGGCTCACACTCCTCTTCACACAAATCTAACATCAAAACCCCAAAGTAAATAAGGAGCCCTCACAGGTATGCCCTTAAGGACACATTCCCACTGAGACCAGAGTGTTCCAGGGCTGTGGGAGCTCCCAAGGATCAGGACACTGTGGATCTGCAGGAGAGCAGCACAAAAATCACAGACTGGTTTGGCTTAGAAAAAATCCTAAAGATTACCTTGTTCCACCCCCTGCCATGCGCAGGGACACTCTGCACTATCCCAGGTTGCTCCAAATCCCATCCAACGTGGCCCTGAACACTTCCACGGATATACACTGCGTCCAGCTTCACCACCCAAGCTCCTTCTTAGCTGCAGAAGTTTTCTTCCTACATTTCCCACCTTCTGTCTGTTAATTATTATTAATTATTACTCTGCTGACTGTCAGGACTGGGCATCATCAGGAGTGGGGCCCTTCATAACCTACCAGGCCTTCAAGATGAAAATCCTACAGCTAAAAACCCCCACCATTAAAGACATCAGCAGCAGTACAAGAAGTTGTGAGATCAGCCTTTTCCAGCTGCTCACTGCAGGGTGTGTGAGAGAACTGAGCTTATTGTCGCTCCTGCAGGGCCACCTGCACCAACTCCAGCTGCCTGCAGTGCCCTGAGAGGGACAGGCCATGTGCTGACCAGAGGGTGACTGGTCCTTAAAACAGCTGCACTTCTTATCAAGTGGCAACCTAATTAAAACCAGCTCCAGAACAACACTGCACACTTCGAACACAATGCCTGAAACATGCCAGTGGTTTGGGAGAATAAATGCAAGGATCTTTTCCCAAATGCTGTCTTTTGAAGAAACTTGGTGTTGAGGTTGATTCAGATGTAGTCAAATGGTCTATGAAACCAGGACAGGCAGGAAGTAAAGAGAATAAACCTCCCCTTTAATTGTTTGGTGTTGATACAATTTTGGTGGGTCCAAAATTCATCCGGTTGGGATCAATACACTTACCTATCATCCCTGTTGGGCAATAATCCCGAGTTCCTTCCTGGAATACAAGACAGTGTCTTTATAACTCGGGAGTGGAAAGGGATCTGAGGATGGAATATCTATTTACAGGGACAGCCTAATGCTTGCAGAGCCACAGAGGGATAACCAAACACTTCAACGTCAGCGGGATGTGGAACTAAAAATACTTAAAAGCAAAAATGCTGTGGAAACTGAGCCAAGAAAAAAGCAAAAACAAGCTCTGTTGTCTCAAAAATTACCACTGAAACAACAAAATCTTGCAGATGATGGATACCAAGCTGGGTTGTTGTAACTCAGATACTGTAATGGCCTTTCTTTCCAAGAAAGCCAACTGATGGCCTACTTTTGGGAAAAGTTCATGTTTTTCCTCAAAAACTTTAGGCTCACCTTTCTGCAACCACACCTTCTTGTCCAAAGAGACAAACTATAAAACATCAACGTGCAACATATCAAAAGCACAGCTTGTTTTATTTTTCAACTATTTTAAAATTCAGACTGGACTGCTGGGTATGAGCCTCCCTGGAGCAGGAGGGAGCACAGCAGAGATAATGTTCCTTATGCAAATTCACTTCATTCTGTCTCGGGGGTTTCAAGTTCACTCCCTGAACGCTGACCCAGCGGGGTCACACACATTTCAGCCCGACAAAGCTGGACAAGCAATTTTTTCCCTAAGCAAAGCATGACTGCTTCTTTGTTTAAATCTCTCTGTAACTAGAAATTAATGCTGGGTGATGCAGCCAAAGTTTGGAGGCTCATTTTCTCCAAAGCCTGCCTGAAGTGACTGCAATAGATGGAATTATCCAAGAACATAATTCCTCTCAAAATAATCAGCAGTACCAAGCAACCTCAAAATACTTTCTCCTGATGAGATGACCCCACCCTGCGTGCACACAAGACATTTTTCTCTCAGGCCACTCCTGCTGACTTCTTTTTATTGCTTTCCACAGGTTGGTTTCCTCCTCCACAGCATCTCCAGCTGCTGGAAGAGCTCAGAGCCTGGCCAGGCTCTCATCAGTGCCCCGTCAGTCACCGAGGGCGGGAGCAGCTCACAGCACACCAGGAATGTGACACAAACAGGTCCTGCCACCTCCCAGATAAATGCAGGTCACTGCACCTGGGTTTCAGCCAAACTGATGGAGACCTTCCAAGGAAGTTCTCTGCTCTCAGGTGTCACGACTGAGCTTGGCTAAAACCACCCCTCTGCCTAATAACCAAGGGAATAAATTAATTTCTGCTCTTGATTCTACCAAACCACTCTCTTCACAGAGTCCGAGTCCCTTCCATGAGAATTCCTGACAAGACTGCTTTAGTTCAAAGCAGATTCTCTGTCATGTTCTACACTTAATACACACAAACAAAAATCATACTCTGCAGCCACATTCTTGTTTTTAAGCTGTTTTCACTGCTATTTTGCAAGCTCTACAGCACATCCTCCTCGAGTTACCAGCATTTTGATGATTGTGTCATTAGAATTTATTACTAAAAACATCAAACCCCTCCTCTGAGCCTTTACAGCCCTGGAGGAGCCCAATACTGCTATCTGCTGTGCAGTTACATCTCATTTAGCAGCGTAAATGGTCAAACAGATCAGGCTAATGCAAGAACTTCCATTACTTACTGTGCAGCATGAAGCACCCTGCAGACACTACAGTACATCCCTAGCTTGGGAAAAAAACCAGCTCCACTCTGAACCCACCTTCTCTTGAGAACTGCAGAATTTGGGAAATGCTCCTTTCTTAGCATTCCTTTGACACAGCCCATTATTTCCTAGTACATTTTCAGTAACTCCACAGAACACAGACTCAGGTAGTAAAATCTGGGGAATCATCACTCCCCAAAGCTGTACTAATGCTAAAAGCAAGCTGGGAACCATCCACCTCCACGTGTACTCTCCTCAGTTTTACACCAGCACAGCTTTCTCCCTGCCCTTGGGTCTTTGAGATATGGGGCTCCTTGATGCCAACCATGGAGTGGGGCTTGAGGTTCTTCCATTGTTTTGTGTTCTTAAATGAATGATGGGCACAAAAATCTTACCCAGTGACATAAAACACTTATTCCAGGACCAGTAAGGAAAACAGATAAACCAGGGAAACTCCAGGTATTAACCACAAACAAGACTACCACAATGAACATTAAATGGATGAACTGTGCTGTCTACAACTGGTTACCTGCTTGTGAGCATGGTCATAGGAGTTTATGTGGTTGTCAAACTCTTGGTGCTTCTGATACTGCTTGTCACAAAGTTCACAGTAGAAGTTTGCTCTGAGGTCTTCCAAAGCCTTGGCAATGGCCTTTTCTTTATCAACATAATCCTGAAAAATTAACAAAAATTGCTTCTGTTAAGCATCCTGTAGAATAGCCTAGAAGATGATGGCTTAGTCCTTGAAGGAAAAATAGTGCTTAATAAAAACTTAGTGTACATTGATTATATTTATTACAGGATCACTGAGGTTGGAAAATACCTCCAAGATCACTGGGTCCAACCTGTGTCCAATGCCCACCTTGTCCCCAGCCCAGGGCACTAAGTGCCACATCCAGGCCTTCCCTGGACACCTCCGGGGTGGGCACTCCAAACCTCCCTGGGCAGCCACTGCCAAGGCCTGACCCCCCTTTCCATGGGGAAATTCCTGCTGTGTCCCCCCTGAGCCTGCCCTGGCCCACCCTGAGGCCGTTCCCTCTGCTCCTGTCCCTGTTCCCTGGAGCAGACCCCAACACCCCCAGCTGTCCCCTCCTGGCAGGAGCTGTGCAGAGCCACAAGGGCCCCCCTGAGCCTCCTTTGCTTCAGGCTGAGCCCCCCCAGCTCCCTCAGCCCCTCCTGGGGCTCCAGCCCCTTCCCAGCTCTGTTCCCTGCCCTGGACACGCTCCAGCCCCTCCAGGTCCTTCTTATCATGAGGTGCCCAGAACTGGACACAGCATTTGAGGTCCCTCAGCAGTGCCAGCTCAGGGGACAGTCACTTCCCTGGTCCTGCTGCCACCCCAGTCTTGGAACAGGTGCCACTGGCTTCTTGCCCACCTGGGCTCATGTTCAGCCTCTGTTGACCAGCACCTCCAGGTTCTGTCCAGCTTTCCAGTCATTTTGCCCCCACCTGGAACCTCCCATGGGGTTGCTGTGACCCAAACGCAGGTCCCAGCACTTGGCCTTACTGAACCCAGCCTACCAAGCTGAGCAGCCTTTGCAAATTCACAGGTGGGATTCCAGAACTTTGCAATGCTGCCGACCTCAGTGCTATTTGTTACCCACAGTCACAGAATACTGTGTGCTGGAAGGGCCCCACAAGGACTGAACACCCCCTGGTCATAGCAGAAGTACCAGTAAAAGAAGACTGCTTCAAACAAGGCCTGCAGTGCTATGGGGTGAGGCAGCTCTCCCTCAGGGGAGCCTCCAGGATTGGCTGTGCTCTGAGGAGAGGTTCAAAGCCTAGAGCTAATCCAAAGACATACTGGCATCAAACCAAGGAGGATCCCTGCCTTGGGAAGAGAACCTTACACCTCTAAAGCTGACACTGCTCCATTTTGAGTGCTAAGATATGTCTGCTTGATCTTGACTTGGCTGCCTGAACTCTGGAGGGAGGAACATGGCTCTGGCTGGGAATTACCCTTCAGAGCCTGCTGAGCCAAATCCACTCCAGTGAAATATTCCCAGGAGCAGAACTGCCCCTCAGGCTGGGCTCAACACACTGCAGTGGGCACAGGGAGCTGCAGGTAATGGGAGGGAGGGGAGACAGCCCTGGGGCGCTGACAGGGTCTTTCCCCTTCTACAACTGAACACCTGCACAGGTGGAAAACCAAAGCTCAGGCAGAGATGAGGTGTCTCTCCTGGCAACAGCGACATCCTTCCCCTCTTTTGTTCCAGCTTTTGAATGTGCACTGAGATCTGGGACTGGGGAAATCCCAGTCCCTCAGGCAGCTGCACTGGCTGGAAATCCAGGTGTGGAAGGAGCCTGTGCTGTCCCCGGAGCTGCTGCACACCTGGGGGGCTCTGAGACACACCTGATGCTGGGACACAGGAACCTCAGGGCTAGGCAGCTCTTGCCAGGCTGTATCAATTACAACCCCCCCCAGAAGAATTAATAAAACATCACCACTCTTCACAAGCTCTCTGGGAAGTTTTACCCTGAGGAGGTGGAAGGTTTGACTCAAAATCAGTTACAAATGCTGCATCACAAAGCCCACTGCACTCACTGCAGCACTCCCCATATAACCATTAACCATAGGCATTTCAACTGGAATAAAGAGAAATTATATAAAAAAAACCAGCCTAACATTAGAGAAAAAGCACTTAAGGATCTTTTTTTCTATCTTCAATAGAAACCTCCTATGGGAAGCTTCCTTCCTCAGCAAGAGAAGGCAGCAAACATTTAAGACAGAAAACTTTGAAAGGTTTTTCCTTTGAATTTCAGAACTTGTTCAAGGCAATATGGTTTATCTCCTAGTTACCACATCAAAATGGCATTAAAATAAATTACTGAGCGTGTTTTAGATAATATAAAATTTATACTAAAAAAAGTCAACACCCAAGGAGAGGAAAAAATATCTAAAAAATGTTAGTGCTCATGTTTGGGATTGTTTTCAATTTCAAACACTGTTCACTTCTACATAAAAAAGGAAGCAACTTCCTGCTTCCATCTATTACCAGATGCCCTTGACAAGGGAAAAAAAAAAAAAAAAAAAAAAAACATCAACAAATCTGGAGTTTTGAGCCTGAGGCAGGTCCCCAGGAAGACAAGAAAGGAAAACAGAGCAGCGTGAGCTCCACAGAACATGGACATTGAAAGTTCCTCTGAATCCCAGACAAGCTTCCTGTGCCATGTGTAGGTTTTTCTGAGCAAGCATCCTGTGGCTAAACAATGAAACCCAGCCATTTGAGTGATCAGAATTTATACAAAAGAAGGGAATTAAAGCACACTTCTTGGCTGCAGAGTTATCTGAAATTCTCTGAGGCTCCCTGAATGGCTGATCAGGATGGACTGCCATCGGCACTTACATAATGGACTCCTGTGAAGCAGCAAAAAGCAACGGCTGCAGAGATTTTTCACAGATTAATACCAAAATGCAAGGGGATAGGGATGAACTGAGCTTATAAAAACCCACTGGAGCTGGGAGAGATTGCTACTGCTCCAGAGCTCCTGAGAAAAACTGTTCTGGATGAGGGCAGGAAGAGAAAAAAGTCTCAGAGCAACAGAGGTTGGGCTGTGTTTGCAAACATAATTGTAAACCCCAAGAACTCCAGGATCACAAAATGGTTTTGCTTGGGAGGGACCTTAAAGCTCACCCAGTCCCACTCCAGGGGCAGGGACACCTCGCACTAGAGCAGGTTCCATCCAACCTTCCCAGGGATGGGGAGTCCACAGCCCCCTGGGTACCCAAACACCTGCAGTTCACTTACCAAGCAAGTCAAGGTCTCAAGAAAAAAAAAGAGAAGAGGAGGCTATAAATTTTCATAGCTGAACAAACTGCCTGAAGAATTAACTGTTCAACTGGGGAAATGGAATTTTAGATATGCTGAGGTTATGTTTAATTTTAATGGCATTGAAACTACTTTCCCATTATTTCTCAAATAATTAAAATTTATGCAACACTGACACTTCATTTGGATGTCTTGGGCCCTTCCTTACCCCTGGTACTCCCCAAATCTCTGGACAATTGAACAAGCAGTCTTTCCTCAGAGATGATGGACTGCAGGGCTGGGAAGCAGAAGAGTGGATTAAAGGATGAGCAGAGACCATGTCTCCACAGGGAACCTGGTTACAGCTAATCCAAAAATGCTCCTGCATGTCACGCTCAATCCCAACACCACAGCTCATTTTTATCAGCCCTTGGCTTACAAAATAATCCCACAGGTTCTGTAAATCACTTAGGAATACAGAATTTGTCTTTTTTTTAATGCTGTCTTAACAATTCTTCCAAAGAGCTCCAGCCCATCAGTTTCTCCAAGCTGGAACTATGTCCTACCTTTCCAAAGCAAGCAGGATTTATGCAATAACATCACAATGTACTGCTCACTTCTTACTCAGTACAACAAAAGAGCTTCTCCT
This sequence comes from Serinus canaria, assembly GCF_022539315.1. NCBI lineage: Eukaryota > Metazoa > Chordata > Aves > Passeriformes > Fringillidae > Serinus > Serinus canaria. Next base: position 4,284,568 of record NC_066340.1, on the reverse strand, counting down.
CCCCCAGCTGGTAACTGCCCCTCTACCACCTGCAGGTTTTATCCTGACATGGCAGACTCACTTGAAAAATCTGGCAGCCCTGGGTGTAGGGAAGGAAATGTCCTGATCACCCCAGGCCTGCTCCTTTCAGAACAGGAGCAAAGCACATGGAGAAAGCCCTGCTGCTGTCTTGGAGCTCTTCAGCAGCCAAAGAAATAGGAAGGTTGATGCCAGGAAGTGAATAACCAACATGTTAAAATATAAATCATCTCCACAATGACCAAACCCAAGAGCAGTGAATTCCTACCACCATCACTGCAGCAGAATGAGGAGAATTCAGCCCCATCAAAGAGATCTTTTCCCAACCAGCCCATAGACAGTGATGTTGATGCCCCTCTCTCTGTACCTTGTACTTCTGCCTCAGCTCCTCAGTGTCCTCCTTCTCCACCTCCAGCACTCGCCTCCGCTCTGTGGCATCCTCGGCGTAGTCGAGCTGTTTGAAAAAAAACAGAAAAGAGCAATGCAAATTGGGCCATAAATACACTGCACTATCAAATCTACCAGAAAGCACAACTTAACAACTTCAGCTGAAACAGAATCTATGCAAGTTTGTACTTTGCTTTCCCTGCTTTGTCACCCCAAGTGTAAAACAGGTCACTAATCCCCCTGATGTGGAGAGCCCTGGCAGGCCCAGGACAGCTTTGGGGAGGGGAGATCTCAGAGCCCAGGGATATTGGGGAGCATCCAGAGCCCAGAACTCAGGCTCACAGGGATAAATTGAGGATGCATTCTGCAGACAAGTGTTTTCTTATTGCACTGATTCAAGGGCAAGTTGTTCTTTGCCTTGGATGCACAAACTCTCACTTTAAATGCCTTTCCCTCCCACTCCCCAGAAGCCCTGCAGGGGTGAGGGGAGCTCACCTCCATCTCCATCCGGCCCATGCCCATGACATCATACTTGACAACGATAGGGATGGGATCTGTCCTCCCTGGAAGAGGAACACACAGAGAGGGGTCAGCAGAAGCCCAGCACCACAGCTCACTGTACACATTGGGTTTGGGTGGTTAGAGATCTTGCCTTGGAGTGCAGAGACCAGAAAGCTACAGTGAACCAAACACGAGCCATTCTCACAGCTTACAGCCAACGCTGAGCCCAGCTCCGAACGGTACCCAGGATGATAAATGCATTTTCTGAACATTAACTGCTCATATAAAAGCTTCTCATGGTTAATGTTCCCCCACAACAAGCCCTAGGGCAGGGCTGATAACAGGACTTGAGCCTTCTCCTCAAGGCTTCCACATCAGGCTCCTCATCTTCCCATAAGAGTGAAGAAGCTGCTAATCACATTTCACTGCTGCAGCTCATGAATAATCGATTAGAACTTCCCTGGAAGAGATGTGGAAGCCTCTCTCCCACCACCTTTTGCCCTCCCCAGGAGCAAGGAATGCTGAGGAGAAGGATGGCACAAAAGCCAAACTTCCCGCATCGCAACCACCCAGCGTGGGCCAGGGGTGGGTCCCTGCTCCCCCAGCCCTGGAGCGATGCTCTGGCCCCACCGTGTCACCTGTAAGCTGTGAAAAAGACTGGTTGCGAAGAAAATTGACTTTGAACTAATCAAACTATGCTGGAGATTTATTTTTTTTAAAAAACATATCTTTAATCCACTCATAACCAGCCAAACAAAGCAAAATGGGGCAGACAAGCACTTTACTACCACAGCTTTTTTTTTTTTTAATTATTATTATTTTGATTTTTTACATCACAACTGGCACTGGTGGTTGTGATGTAACCCCCTGACAAAGTACTTACCTTCTCCAGTGCAAACCTTGAGTGAAAAAACAGAATGTTTACTTCCCTTATTATTGCTCTTGTTTGGTGTAAACAACTCTTTTGTTATACACACATACACAGGTATTATACCTTTGGGCTAAAAGATCGACACATTGGAGTCATGCCGAAATATTCCTCTCCATCCACATGTGCAAAAGGTTAAAGTCTTTAAAACTGCCTCAGAAAACCTGGATAGGTGTGAACTCTTTGCCAGCATCAGCTGTAACTCCTGCCGAAACCACAGCCCTAGAGGGGCTTTTGAACCTTAAAGTACAGACGTGGTTTTATTCAGAAAGAAATACATTTAATTAATTGCTTTACAGTTCTGTTGATATGCCCAAGAATTTGATAGGCAAGTATCCATCAGGTTCAAAAGTAGTGATCACATTGATCTGAAATGGTTTGGACTGAGCTTTCTTTTTGGATATTTAAGGCTCATCTTTGACAAGGCTTCTCTTATGCCCAATGGTATAATACAGTAAGCAGTGACTGCAATTTTTAGCAAAAGGACCAAATTAAAGACAGGTTATAAAAATGACTTCCTGGGTGCAATATTACTTTCATAACGTCTCAGCCAGGGATTTACTGGTAAGTGGTGAACCCAAATGGAATGGCTGGCACCAAGTGCCAACAATTTATTGTTCAAATTTTTTCAAGCTTTTTTCTTTTTTTTGTTTTGGTTTGGTTTTGGGTATTTTTGGTTCATTTTTGTGTCGTTTCTCCAGCAATTGAGATCTTTCGATGCAGCCTCATTGGCCTGGTAAACCCCTGTACACAAACAATGCATCAGTACTTTTGCCTCCTAAGGCAGTCAAAGTTTTTTGGGTTGTTTTTTTAGATTCAGAATCTATTTGGGAATTGCAGTAGCAAGTGCTAGTGCCCATCGCGTTGGGGGAAAAAAAAATCAAGTTTGGACAGTATTAAAATTTATGTTGAAACTGATTTTGGCAGTTCTAACACAAACAGAAACATCCCTTCTTAGCAATATCCTTTAATGAACAAGGATCAGACAAGTGTGCATAAAGAAAGGAAAGGAAAGGAAAATGAAAGACCAAGCAGAAGGATGATGGCTACAACAGAGAAAGTAAGCCTAACATTGGTGCACTGATGACAAAGGAGTAATTCAGTCTGAAAATAAAAAATTACCACTGCTAAGTTTACCATCACCACAACAAGTCCAGGATCATAACGCTGTAAAAAAGAAACACCATTTGTTAGGCAGAAACCATTAGGGGCAGAAAATAGGCCATTTGGCAGGGAGGATGGGTTAAAAAAAATAACAGGAGGCTTCTTGCTCACCCCTCCACCCCATGACCGTGCTCTGCCCTGCAGAACCAGGAGCCATTGGAGCAGCTCTGACTCCTGCTGGGTGCTGGGAGAGCTCCTGGTGACGGCCCCGCTCCAAGGAGGCTCTGAGGCACATGTAAGCAGGCAATTTTAAAAGGAAACAAGTCAGGATCTTAAGGAATAACAAATATTCTGGGCCAAAAGGAACTCTGCTGGCAGGTAAGAGGAGAATATTCCATGCAAAAAGTGATGCCTTTGTTTTAAACTGAACCATTGTTTCATTATGAATGGAACCTCATGTGTGACATCCAGGTGACAAGTTACATATCCAGGCATGTAGCACAGCTATGGCAGCAGTGCCAACCCCATATGGATCCCCCTGGAGCCAGGTGGGGCAGCAGGACATGCTGCTGGGCACTGGGGTGGCCTCGCTCCATGTCCAAGGAAAGCCATGATGGTGAAAGGACAGGGACAGGTTCAGGGCCACCCCTTGCCCCCTGGCTGCCAGGTGGGACATGGGGAGCAGCCAAAGGGGGAAATGGGACTCTCCAAGCTCAGCTCAAGACTTCTCCTTTGAAGGAACTTCCTTGAGGAAAGTTTTTCCTACTGCTGGCCATGACAACAGGATCTTTCCCAGCAGGTAAACATGGCTTGGACCTTGAGAGCCTCCCTTGAGAGTTTGGGGTCCCTGCTGAGCCTTTCCTGTACCAGCAGGCTTTGAAGGGAACGTGAGCTTCCAAGGCTCAGAATTCCTACAGTTCCTGCCACTCAGCAGGGCTGCAAGCAGTGCCACATGGAGGGCTAATTCCCAGGGCAAATCCTGCTGTGTCCCTGTCCCAGCCCCCTGCACCTCGTGACATTTATTTTCCTTTTGAGGCAGGTCACAAACTCCACAGACCGGTCACTGCACAGGCCGCAGACCCCAAAGCAGAGAGGGTTATTGCATAAAACACTTCCACACACAGGGAAAACCTCATGGAGAGGACAAACCTCCAGCAGGATGGAAAAAATAAACAGCTCACACCAGAGTCACACCTTAGAAAACCCAATCTCAAAGGAAATTAGGTTAGTAATGATTCCCTGCACTCAGAAATGAAATGAGATTCCCAAACTGACCTGCTGTACCTGTTTTGCTTTCCTCTCCCCAAGAAATGGGAAAACCTTTCTCCCAGCTTGTGAAAAATTGCTCAGATCCAAACAAACCCTGACAGCTATCCCTTCCCAGAGCCCGGCAGTGGCAGGGAGCAGTGGCCAGGCAGGCTTCTCCAGATTCCCTTCTTTTTAACTGCATAAAGCTATTGGATATGAGCAAATACTTCCCCCCTGGTGCTATAAATGACCAAATCTTGGGAAAATTCATCCTGAGGCTTTGGTATCAGACACAGGTCAGGCTGCACATGAAGGACTGTGGGTTCAGGGCCATGCTCTGGCTGTGGATGTGGTGTGGATGCTGCTCTGCCCTTTGGAATGGGAATATCCCAGCTGGAGCTGCCAACTGAGCCTGCCTGGAAATGTCAGCATTGTCAACACCAGCCCATGTTTTATCCTGTTTTTAACAGGTCAAAGCAGAAAACAGTTTTCATCAGATTTGCAGATTCAGAGGAACTCCTCCCTCCAAAAACAGCAATATGGCAATAGAATCCCATAAAGGTCTGGGTTGGGAGGGAACTTAAAAAGCAGCTCCTCCATGGAACAGGGACACCTTCCACTAACCCAGGCTGCTCCCAGCCCCGTCCAACCTGGCCTTGGACACTTCCAGGGATCCAGGGGGCAGCCACAGCTGCTCTGAGTACCCTGTGCCAGAGCCCCACCACTATCACAGGGAAGAGCTTCCTCCTAATATCCAATGTAAATTGATCCCTTATTTAATTTATAACATCTACTTCTTGTCCTATCCTAAAAGGTAAATTTCTCCATTAAAGGGGCATTCAGATATAACAGGATGAAAAAAGGTACACCAAGAATTCTATGTTAACGTAATTCCATAATTCAATCAAATCTCTTCCACCGTGTCCCTTATGCACAGTGTGTAAGCACCACAGATGTAACACAAGAACTGTAATCCTATTTGTTTTGTTGACATCTTCATAGAAATTCCCCCCAGGTACAAGCTTTGTAGGATCCAATCCTAGAGGAGTGATTGATATCACACTTGTCACTGAAGGAGAATTTCATAAACTCAGCGTCTCCAGAGGACACAGACAACAGCAACTGATCTTGTTGGACATAGAGGATTTCTCCTTATTTGTTATCTGCTGCAACTGAAACCCACAGTGAGACACAACCTTCCAGGAGCTTTCAGCTGCTCCTGGAAAGAGACTCTCAGCTGTGTGCAGTGCAGGTTCATGACCACAGCACAGGGCTGCTCTGGTGGATAAGGGCTGGTTTGCTCACTCAGCACAAACCCCACTGCAGGCTCTGCAAGGGAAACAGGTGCCTGGAGTCAGCAACCAACACCTGCAGGAATGGATCCACAGGGACAGGGCTCACCTTCAGCTGCACTGTCTGGGAAGAGGGAGATAGGGAGGAGTCCCTGTACTCAAGAATGAGCTGCATTTTTAAAGATGAGAATTTTGCAACACTCGACACTCCTGGGACTGTTTCAATACAGCATGGGGGGCCGGCTCTGCTTCCAGGGAACAAGTGACAGGACAAGAGGAACAGCCTCAAATTATGCCAGGGAAAGTTTAGGTTGGATACTGGGGATATTTCTTCATGGGAGGGGTTGTCCAGCCTAGGCAGAACCTACCCAGGGCAGTGGTGGAGTCCCGATCCCTGGAGGGACTTAAAAGCTGTGTAGATGTGGCACCTGGGGACAGGGGTTAGTGGTGGCCTTGGCAGCACTGGGCTCCCTAAGAGTCTGTAAGAAACCAAGAGCTGCCCTGTTGAAAATTCAGACTCCTCATTCAGTACATCAAGAGGGGAGAGAGAAGAAAATCCACTTGTTTTCACTGATGCACAAGCCTGGGGGCTCCTCACTGGCTAAAAGTGACACCACATTATCAAACTCATTCCAACTGCTGCAAGAAGCAAATGAACAAACAAGGGCAAGCTTTAATCCCAGTCCTCTTTGGGAATTAGATTTGTGAGTTCATCCTGTTTATGTCAGATTTCTGGAAGGGGTCAAAACAATCAAGAGATTCAAACAAAGGTCCATCATCCTTGGTAGCCAACAAAGTTCCAGAGAGGAGAGAATGTTTTCCAAGAACACAGAAACTGCCCTGTGAATTTAATCCTTACTAAGCAGAGAAGAACAGAGAAAATCAAGTTGTAAACATCCCAATCACAGGGAAAACTTCCAGTGGGAGCTCAAAACTTCGCAGACATACAAACCAGGAGTGCCACTAGCAGAAAGCCAAGCTGAGAGTGCCACTAGCAGAAAGCCAAGCTGAGGTTTGACACTGAGGTACCAAGCAGAGCTCCTTGAACTTTTGTAAGAGAAGGAACGTAGTGGAGTCTGGGTCAAAAAACATCCTTACCCCAAATGCTGGGCAATAGATTAAGGAGCAACAAAGAAGGTGTCGGAGCAAAACAACAATTCCTGGTTGATTGAGGATAGGAATTCAAGGTAAGAGTTGCTGTCTGTGTTCATCTTGGCAAGTGGACAGGGTTGAAGGGTCTGCTCTGATTCATGGCTGCACTGAGGAGCAAGGCAGGCTGTGCATGGCCACTGCCTCTCCCTTCCCCACACTCCTCTCTCCCAGTTCAATAAAACTGCTCTTCCATTGCACCAGCACAAAGGGCCAGAAGGCCTTGTGCCAAGCCAGGAGAAGGCAGTCTGTGACAACAAACACGTGGCACTGAAAGCACAATGACTGCAGATTTCACTGGCTACACCCACTCAAGCAACACAAACTCACCACCTGTAATCGAGGGAAGGATCTTACACCTCCAAAAACAAACAAGGGGGCAACTGCTTCCCCTAAAGGACACTGAGGCACTGAGCAAACTTTCTTTTTAGTCTGTGGTCTGCTGGGTTTTAACACAGCAGTGAAGATGGGTGTGATGACAGCAACCACAGCAGGTCAGGTTTCTCAAGCTAAATTCACATGAAAACATCACTCTTAAAACCACTGCCGTGATTTGTGTTGCAAACACAAGCATGGAAACGCTCCTCTGTGCCAGGACTGAGGTTCCTGTGAGGACATGTGAAGATACAAGAAGATAAGAGAGCGATCACAGCTATTTCTGGGGTAAGACTGCCAAACCAACCCGTACCTAATGAATAAAGGCACTGTTAAGCATTTTTATCTGCCTCTCCTGTGTTTTCCCGTATTTATTACAAAGCTCCAAAACCCAGAAGGAAATCTGACACCCCTCAGTCCCTCAGATGCTCATTGTTCCATGTTCACAGGCCTGACACCCATCCACCGTCTGCCTCCACAAGATCAGAGGAGCCAACAAATGGAAAACACATTAATATCTGAGCTGAAGCCATTTGGCGAGCAGGTGACAGCACCAGGATTCAAGACCTTGGAATTCAAACCCCGAGCTCATTTCTCCAAGCTGCAGCTGCCAAGTGATCACATTTGTGACTGATCTCAGTTGCTTGAGTGGTCAAAGCTCTGTTTATTGCTCCCCACAGCCTGAGGAACATCCAGCAAAGGCAGTGCCTGCAGCCACCTGGCAATGCCCTGAAATGGGGACTCAGATCTGGCTCCATCTCACAGCTGGGATCACTCCAGGGGCTGCAAGGAGAGGACATTTCCTGCCTGAGCCATGGGAGCACTGTTTCACCTGCAGCTCTGAGCAGCTTCCAGCACTTGTCAGATGCTTCTGCTCTTCCACTCTGCTCAGCCCTTGGACCAAGAGGGAATGTTTTCCCTTTTCTGAAGAGATCTGGGGAGGAATGTGCCAAAGAACTGCATCATAGTGATGCTGAGGGGGGAAGTGCTGACTATATTTATCCTCACAGAATTTGCGAGTCAGAGCACAAATCCACTTGTGCTTTTTCTTTTAATTTAAAATCATGAAACAAAAATACAGCTTGATGGAGGAACTGGATTTTAGCATTTGCTAACAAATTTGCTATACCTGACTTTGCTACCTAGCTGGATGTACTCATGAAAGGATAAAATAAACCCAAAGCACTTTCTATTAACTGCTGCTCCCTGTATCACCAGGATGATTTATACAATCAGAGTGGGCCACACCTTGGTCAACAGGAACAGCGATGCCCTGACAGTCTGTGCAGGTTTATTGTTTCAGCCTGAGTAGAAGGGAACCAGGACGCAGGAAGGGCTCCCAGCCCTGCATGGCAGTGCCAAGAGAGACATAGGCACAGCCCTGACATCTCCTTGCAGTGTTACATCAGCAGAGCTGCTCCCCAGGGAGATGGAAGCAGCTCTTCCAGAACAGTTACACTGAAATAATGCCAAAACTTGGCTAAAAACATAAGCAAACATGAAGGAAGTTATTACTAAACAGGCAGAGGAAGCAGGGGACAGGAGGTATTTCTTCAGGACTGAAGGCTACAGGGAAAGGACCTGCCCCAAAAGGGACATCCCTGCCCTAAACAGAACCACCTGCTGCTTCTATTTCCTGAGTACTGGAGATAATCCAAGTCCCAGCACAGACCAGCAGCCACCCACCTTGAAACTCCTTTTGGTTTCACTCTGAGCATTTTCATGACAATAATCAAGCACTGAATGAGCTGCCTCAGCCCTTGAGGAGCAAGCACAGAATTCCAGAGCTTCACTGAGCCCCGAGTTGCCTGAGCTGTTTGATTCACAGCTGAGACACTGGGGAGCAGCTCTGCCATGACAAATCATGTGATTCCTGTTGCCATAGCAAAGTACTACATTGGAAATCACCTCTCAGAGATACCACAAAAATCAGGAGAATCCTGGTCTTGGGAATACTGTGGGAATATGCAGGAAATGAATGCCTTAAAACATATCAAATTAATCATACTGGACACAGTTTGTGGTGTAGGGGAACTTGTAACTGCTTCTATACTGGTGGTGGGGCTGTTTTTAAAGGGTCAAGGCTGCAATGAGGCAAGAATGTTTACCATAGAGAACTTCAGAGAGGCAAATCTGTGTTGAATACAGTTGTTACCCAGACTGGCTAAGGATGAGCTGGACCTGTCCACCAGAGCTGGTCAATCCTTCATCAGAGCCCCCTCCATATGGCCAGTAAACATCAAACCCTCCCTGCAGAGCTGCCTGCCTTCCCCAGGCTTTGCTATGACCCAGGAAACAGGAGGACAACCTACTCAGTTTCCCCTGGTCTAATTAAATGAGATTCAACTACTGGTTTCAGTCTCGCAGATATACCTCTAGAGTACTATTACTTCATATTAAACACACAAGTCCAAAAGAAAAAAAAAATCCAGCTGTTTTCAGCACAATTTTTTTTTTTCAAACAAGACTTGTCAAAAAAATTGACAGGGAAAAAGCCAAGAGCTTATAAAAATATTTTCAAATGTAACATTCAAATTATCCCACTTCTGCACGTCAGTCTCCTGGCTTTTCATAATACTACTTCAACTTAATGGGAAATACTCATTCCAAGAGAAATCATTAGAGTGTGGTTGAATTCAGATTTCCCTCAGCCCTCTCATTCCCCTCCTGACTTATGTAACTCCTAATTTATTCACAATCCTTGGGCTCATTTAGCACAGGACTTCACACGAAGGTCAGGCAATGCTTTTAACTGATCTTTTGCTAGTTTCATTTCTCCAGGAGACACAAAATTCTGGATTATCAACTACAGGCATTCCCCCAAAGATAAAACAGGCTACAATCACCATTTTCTCACTTGTCAGAGCGCAACCATCCCATATCTCTATGGAAAAGTGGCTCCCTAAGCCATAGTTTCCAAATTAATAAAGATCCCTGTCAACTGGCAACCCCCTCTCCTGCTTTTTCATATTCACTGGCTGTTAGCAAGCTGAAGCACCATTTCCAAATATAACACAAGTTATTTGTGGGGAAATATGATGAAAAACATCAGGGAAAGAGATGAGGCGAAGGATGACTCTGCTGAATTCCTTATGACTATCTCTGAAGCAGGACTGGTGTGGCCAGAGCTGACAGTACTGTCCCTGCCTGATGCTCCACTCAGCACACAGCCTAAATTCAGTGAAAGATGCAGATGTTTCAGCCAGAACACAGCTGGTGACAGCCACATCACTCAGGGCACGGGCTCTGTGCCTCCCTACCCAAGGGCTCAGCTTTTCTCAGGAACAAGACTTACACCCCAAGGCAGCTGCCCCAGGGGGTACAAAACGCCTCCTCCTCTGCAATTTTCCCAAGAATGAGCCGCGGTGTACCCCACCAGGAGATCTTTACCACAAGCAACTGGAAAGTGTATATTTTATGCAGCTGCAGGTACCACCCAGAGACAGCTCAGCATTCTCACCACTGGATTCCATCCCCCAGTGGGTGGTCAGGATGAAGGAACCATCACAGGGTAAAGTCCTGCAGTGTGAGCTTCTTGCTGAACAACACCACAAGACTACAAGAAAGAAACATTTCTGCCTGGCAGATGTAACACAGCATCACTTTGGGATCCAACAGAACTAAAGAGGGAGCCCCAACTCAGATGAAGATCTAGAATGAAAAGCAACATCACAAAACTCAGCACACTGAACTCATCCGCTTTCTTTCAAGCTGAAGTGCACAGAAAGTGGCTGAATGCAGTGTCAATTCCATACATGCAACCCCAAATTTTTGAGAGTTTGATGGAAGGACCTTCTGCAGTAGGTCAGACACCACACCCACAGCTCAAGGCTGCTTGAAGGGGTTCTGTTTCTGCTGCACCTCCTCACCACAGGCTGTGCAAGATTTTAGCTCAAGCAGTGTCAAGCAGGAAGAGCTTAACAGGAACACACCTACATCTCTTTAAAAACCTCTCCTGGTCTTTCCTGAACAAGGGAGTGAGGAAGATGGGAAGAACTTCTGTTCTGCTCCTCCCTTCTCACTGCACATCAAATTACTTCACTCTTCAAACTCTTAGAATAAGATTAAAATTGGATGCAAATGTTTCCTTCCTGACATTTTGGATTTGGATTTTTGAGCCAATCTAAGATTCATGCAGAAAGGTCACTGGATAATGAATTAAACACTCCCAACAATCATCACCAATGCCACAGGCATGGGCTCTGGCTGCTGAGAACTCAGAGGAAAAAAAGCTGCAGCAGCAGCAGCCTCCCTTCCACATCCTCTGCCTGCCCAGACCTCTGGAGAAGTAGGCTGGCAGGTGGACAGGGCACTTCTCCCTTCCAAAAGGGCTGAAATTCCTGCACATGCTCCAAAGCCTACATTAGGAAGGCTTCAGCACTGAACTAGGTTAAACTGGTGGGTTATGGTCACTCCTGTGCTCCTGTGACCATGCAGGAGGCACAGGAAAGCCCTGAGAGCCCACACCCACAATTTGCTCCCAACCAGCAGAGCTCCAATGATGTGTGAGAGATCTAGAACAGCTCCAACACAGTAAGAGACACAAAACTCCAAGTGCAAGTTCCTGCTCAGCCCATGGGACATGGTGACACCACCACCCTCTGCCCCAACTCCAGACCATGCTCACTCCAGCACATCTGGGCCTGCAGCACCTCAGGCCCTTGGGCTGTGCTTTGGGATCCACCCGGGGCCAGGACAAGGCTCTTCCTTCTTTCAAGTCTCTATGTCTCCACACTGGTGACACACAGAGCAATACAGGGCACCCAACAGAGAGAACAATGAGCTCCACCCTGTGATGCACATCCCACATGCCAAAGGAAAGGCCCAGACGTGACAGACAGCTACAGCCCCACCTGAGGACTGGCCCCAGCAGGGACATGAGAGGACTGGAAAGTCCCATGCATCAACCAGAGAACTCCAATAAACCACATTAGAGGAAGCCAGAAGCATTAACCTGCAATGCAGTCCTGCCTGAGAGGTTAGAGAGCCTTAGTCCAGGGATTAATAAGCATTCCCAGAGTTTGGAGAATTTGTTACCTCTGCACAGTCCTCCACAGCACAGACACCCCCATCTCTAAGGGGCTCACTCACAGAACATGGATTACAAGCTCCCAGGTCTTCAGACTACAGGCACAGGAACATGAGTGAAGAACACGAGCTCAGGGCACACCTGAGCTTCAAACACTGCCACAGGTTCCTACAGAAATGGGGTTCAGTGTCATGGGAAGGATTCAGGCTCAAGACAGCAAGCTGGTGTGTGCTGGGCCAACCCACTGAGATTTGCTAGTCCCTGACAAACTGCTGGGAACAGGAATAAGTGCAACCTGTGACAGTCCTGTGGAGAAACCAGGAGTGAGCCTCTCCCATCCAGAGAACCTCTGCCACCACTTCCCATCTTCAGTGGGCCCTTTCCTGGCCTTCTAATGGCTTCTGACTCCAGTGAGCACTGACAGGTCATGGGAACTACCTCAAATCTTTCATTCTTTTAACACCAAAACACCAACACAGGTGGAAGCTGCACCACTCCCTGTCAGTGTGGAAAGTGAATCCTCCTTCCTCCACACTAACTCTCACACATCCACCACACACACAGCTCTAACCTGTACCAAACAAGGGAGGCAGCAGCTTCCACTTCCAAACTGCCAAATATGAAACTTAACAGTGCAATTGTTTGGATATATTAATAATGGAAAGAAAATCTAATCTAGGAACAAAAAGCAGAAATAATTTTGTTAAAGACTGAGGCTGGAGTTGAAGGTTTCAGACACAAGGGACTGGACTTACCCTGCAGTGACTTTCCCAATCCCTGGCCCAGCTTCCACCCATGTTTCTGGAGTAAGCGATGTCCAATATTATCCTGACAGACAGAACAGAGAAAACAAACCAAAAATATTCCAATAATATATTCTTCCCTTCCCACTGACATTTAAACATGTGATGAGCAAGAGATTTTTCTACATATATATGCATGCAAAAAAATGCTACTGAAAAGGCAATATATGCCCAATAAAGGGAAAGACAAATGTCAAAAATTGCTGGCTAGAATTTTTCCAGGGGGATGGGTATTGGGGACGGTCACTTTCTGATGGTGTGCTGGGCAACTTTTGTGCATCACGTTTAAAAGAAATAAAAAAATAGTAAAACTAAAAAGCAATGTGGAAGAAAATAAAGTGTACCAATAAAAATTGACAGTAAAAAGCATAAAATCAAGCTATTTATACAATCATATCCATCACCTAGACAGCACCACTTAAGATTTTTTTTTGTAAAGAAAATCTACAATGTGTTTAGTCATTTTGTTTGTGTGTCAGGCTTTTATAATACTGAGTAAGTTGTAAGTGCAAGACTGCCCCACCACTAGAAACCAAAACACAATCAGAGCAAAATCCAGGCTAGACTTGATTGGGTTTTTTTTATATATGTATATATATATATATAAACTAGCATGCAGCCAATATTAAACTGAAAAAACAGTGAGGTTAGTAAAACAAAAAAAAAATCAATTAAATAAAATGAGCTCAAGCACAGACTGGGTGATGCATTTCACATGTAAACTAACAAAAATACTAAGATGTTAGAATGAAACAGGCCTAGCAATAAGTTAACAGCAAGGAACCATTAGTGCATGTAGGGGAAACAATAAGCATAATGTCTCATCTTCCTAAAAAAAAAAAAAGCTATTTTAGAATAACTGGAAAAGTACTGACGCAGCAATTAAGTGTCAGCTTTTGGCAATGGGGCTGAGCAGGGCTCAGTGTGGAAATTGTTGTGTTTTCTGCAGGGTTTCTGTCCCCAGACAAAGAGCAGAGCACTCACAGCACCCTCAAACCACCTCAATCTGCCAGCTCGCCCTCAGTGACCAGTTTACCCAGTTACAGGCAGTGACCAGCTCCTCAGAGAAGGACTCTTGGCTGGGACCTTGTACACCTTCCAATCACAAAAAATAAAAATAAAAATCAGGCATGAACTTGTTGATTATTAATTATCATCAGGCAAACCTCAACCCAAGGTTTCGCAGAAATATCCTGAATTATAACAGGATGTGACTCCAGAACACTGAGTGGTACATGGAATCCAAAAAATAACTAACTATCTATATGCTGCAGGTTTCTTTAATTAAATAACAGTCATCAACAGAAACCAGAGTAGGTTTTGTCTCTCCACAGTGAAGAAAATGACCACAGGGTTTGCACAACTTTGGCGAATCAGCTTGAAAGGCACAATCTTCCCAAAGATATTGGCTGCATGGATACATTTTTCCTCAAAAAGATGTTATCAAGTACAAATTTTGGATTTTTTTTCCTGATATCTTAGTAAAGTCAGACATTTTTGTATTTCTGTATTTCCCAAGGAATAATGTACATTTTTCCCACACTTCTGGCTCTGCCCCAGGACATAGTTAGGGCTACATGGGAAAAAAAAATTAAACCAGGGTACATAAGGAAACTTCTGGGGATAAAAGGTTAAATAAATTAAAAAAAAAAAAAAAAAATAAAAGAGGATAAAAGGAAAAAAAAAAAACCCCAAGGATGGATCCCCACCACAGGCACCATGGAGAAGGCTCTCTGCTGGGAAGACAGGTACACTTACCTGCAGGCACACCTGGGCAGGCCAATCCCAAGGACCACAGAGTGCCCCATCCTGGCAAAGAGGGGCTGCAGCTTGGGGTATGTTTGGGAGAAGGCACTAATTGCCCTACCCTGACAAAGGATTATTATTATAAAAGTTAGTGCTGACAAAAATGGCTGCGTTTTCCAAAAGGAAAAAAAAAAGGAAAAAAAAAAAAAAAGAAAAACAAAAAGAAAAACAAAAAGAATTCAAAGGACAAGGAGTACTTTGCAGTCTTGGCCAAGGGGAGATGAGACATTGTGCTGACTGTGTGTGTTATGAATGCACTAAAATAAAGACAGATGAAGCAGAACGCTATTCCAAAAGCAGTGCAAGTGGAGTGAAAGCATTTCCATACGAACCTGGCTTTAAAAACTGGGCTGTCAAAAGAACAGTTAAATGTAACACAAAGTAAGAAACTGTCCAATCACTAATGGTAGTTTTTTTCTTTTGCTTTGTTTTCAATTCACTGCTTGCAAGTAATGTATTTATTAAAGAAGAGTGAAAGCATAAAATAAATTCAACAAGTCAAGACCAGCTGGGAGATTCAAGAGCGGTGTGTTGTGACTGACAGTGAAGGGGGAAACAAATGTTAAAGGGAAAAAGAAAAATTTAGAAAGGTTATACACATTAGCACCACTTTTACAGACCCACTCAAGAGGATGGTCCCGAGTTGCTTGACATAAATTGGAATTATGCCTGAACATTGCCCTGTCTCAGTTCCCAGGAAGGGGTTGTTTCCCCCCCCCACAACTTTTCCATTTGTTTGTTTATGCAGTCGAACTACTCCCTAATTTTAGATCCTACTCAATTGAAATGGAGCATCTTCTGTTGCACTGAATAATGAAAACAACTCTAATAATTTAAAATTAACATTTGAATTGAGACCTGGCCATCACTTTGCTCCTTTCTGGCCATGTTCAGCTCCTCCCTCCTTTTCCAATGGCTAACCCAGACCTCTGATGGAGGCAGACTGACAGAACTGCTCTTCAGTGCAAATCCTGCCCTAAAAATTAAATAATGGAAGGCCAGGCTTGCTTAATTCCACAGGAGAGCCTGTCTGCTCTCTAGGGAGTATCCAGGGATATTGGGACCAAAATGTGACATGGGACAACAAATGTAACAGTTGACAGCTTTTTTTTTTTTAAATGCAGTTTTAAGTGAAAGTTCTGTAAAGTACAGCTACTTTCACAAAGAAGAGAATCTTTTCACAGCAAGCTTCCTGCCCATGTCAAGAGCTGTTACTCCTTTTGAACAGACTATCCTCACATTGCAGCAGTTTTCCTACAGAAAAGCTGCAGTGATCCACAGAAACACCACAGCCCTAGGAGGACACCCCTCATTTCTCAGCGGAGGGCTGCCATGAGTCTCCTCACTTTCTTCTTCTGCCATTTGGGAGCTCCTTGTATTACAGCCACAATAAAAATTGAGGCAGCCAAAATAAGTCTCCCAAAAGGTGTTTGGGTGAGCAAGAGAGCTCTCCTGGACCCCATGGGCACAGGCTGTGGGATGCTCCATGCAGGGAGAAAGGCTCAGCAGCTCTGGGTGGGACAACACCCAGCTCTGGAGCTGGGCAGCACTGATGGACAGCTCTGCTCTAATGACAAAGCAGAACTTCTCCAAAGGTGTAGCAAATGCAAGGCCTTGGGTCTACCAGACCTTCACAGAGCTGGGTAAGCTGCTTTGGAAAAACCTCATCCAAAGTGACTGGGCTCCAACAGCTCTAACTGGCCTCCCCAGTTCCCCATCCTGTGCCCTGACAAGATGCCCTTGCTTGCCTTCCATGCAGATCAGTGATTCCTGAGCAGGACATCCCCAGCACAAATTTCTGATAAAGGTTTGGCCAATAGGGAAAAAAAAAAATGCTTACAATTAAAAGATGGGTAGAAGAAGCCCAAGGTTTTGATGATGCCTGGGGGACGTAACCCACACCAGCAGTTTTGCCTAGCACAGATTTTCCATGAGATCCCCATGATCCCATCACTCATCCCAGCTCGGGCAGGAACCATTCCTCTCTTGAGTGGATTGTAAGCTGTGCTGACTGTGTATGGAGGAATCTATAAGCAAGGATCAGATGCTACTGGGTGAACCCATGCAAACAAGAGGTTGAAAAGATTCCCAAAACAAAACCTAGAGCTCACTACAGATGACACAATGAAGACCAGAGAGAAAAGCCAAATAGTAATGCTACACCATTCAGCTTCCAGAAGCACGTTATTTATAGCACTGTCCACATATGGCTGCTGCTAGATGTCAAATCAGCAGCCTCATCAAATGACACTTTGGAACTAGTGGAGTCCACAGATCCGTACAGATTTCCAGTGCCACAACCCGGCTCCGGCTTGGCCAGGCTGTGCCAGCCCCTGGTGCCCAAGCACCACTGACTGCAGCCTGATACGGGGGCTCAAGGCGCCCCTCATGGCACCGAGCAGCATTAGAGAGAGGGGAAAGGACATTTGTTAGTTAGGACAAGGACAAACTAACAAGCTCCAGGATAAGTGGGTGATTCCCAGTCTGGCCTCCAACCTGCAGCGGTGATGGCGTGGGTCCACCCCTGACACTGCCTGCACGGGGCCAGGGCTGCTTCTTGGGGGCTCTAAGGGCTGTCTCCTACTCCATCTGCACTGCTGGGATGAGGAAAACCAGGAATTCACAGCAAAGAGACTCAATAAACAAGTAGAGATAAGGAATTAATGTGGAGAAAATCTGGATTCTATTAAAGCTGCAATAATTTGTGACTTCCCATTCAAGTACCTGAACTCAGTGAACTCAAAATGCCCCAAAACAAATGCATGCAGCTTCTCGAGTTTAGAAAAAAGGGTGAAGTGCTCTGATTTTTCAAGGACATCAATGACTGCACTGACATGAACAGCCACTGTAAGTGCAGCATCTTTCAAAGCACAACAAGGAAAAAATGTTACTTGTGGGGGTGAAAAAAATATCAGTATTTGTACCTCTGAAAAGTCCATTGATATGAAATACTTTCTTCAATTTAGTAATGGAAAACAGCTGGCACTCGTTCAGGCTACGTCCATCCCTAGCTCCTGGCAGCTCTGTTTTCCATAAATGTACTCTGGTTAGAGTTGCATGTTTCAGAGCAGACATCTTTGGCCTAAATGAGCTGCACACAGCAGGATTTCCACAGGAACAACAACACCAGCGGCTAATTGAGGACGTGTTTCAACATTGTAATGATCTGTAGACTCCCAAACCTATTTTTCCAGCCACCTTTGAGTTGCATGCTGTAGCAGTACAGTCAGCACCTCTCAACAGATAATGCTGCAGAGATGGATGTCACATCATGGGGACTGTCATAGGGACATGGCACAGGAAACACTCCCCCCATCTCCAAACACCTGCAGGCTTTGGAGCACCTTCTTGTCACTAAGATGCGGGAAGCTGCAAAGAACACATTCATGAGAATATACTAAATCCACTCTTTGTTCTGAAGAATGACATTTTAACTGGAAAGCACTTTGATCTGCCATGGTCATAAACACAGGGTCTTCATCACCCAAACTGCTTCCATACCATGAAGCACAGGCTCACTCATGACTCTGAGCAGATTCCTTTGAAAAGACCATGTGGATTGCTAACAGAGAACTGGTTAAGGATTAAAATCCAATTTGTTAATGTTGAAAATACTTAGATGTGTGGTAGTTCTAAAATATCAATTTGCCTTTCCTCCTTCCCTCTCAATTTTGGTTCTGGGAGAGCAAACAGCATAAAACAGAAGGAAAAAAAAAGCCAAAAGCGCAGAATGAACCCTCCTTTCCTGGTGAAATATCTTGCAGGAGAGGTACCCCACTGAATTCTGCCAAGGAAACTCTCCCTTCTGGCAATGTGTGTAATTTGCCAATTCAAAGAGCACACTCATCATTAGAAGTGTGGAAGCAGAATCACCTCCACAGGTGTCAGGAAACACAACAAAGTAATTCCTGCTTCCCAGATGGGGAATTAAGGAATCAACAATGTATTTTTACAAAGGCCACATGAAACCTCAGAAGTGACCAGTCTGTTTCTGACTGCAGTCTCTGACAGCACCTTTGCTCAAGCCAAACCTCTCCCACCTCGTGCAGCTCAATGAGCTTAGAGGGGTTTTCCAACCTTAATGATTCTGTGATTCTCTTATTTCAGACAAAAGAAGAGTGCAACAAACTTGATTTTATAGAAAAATTTGAGGTTTTAACTCTTTCTCCTCACAAACCAAGCCATTCTCTTGTCCTCTTCATCCAACTGTTTTCAATTAGGTTGAACTGTACCTACCAGAGAGTTGTAAAGATTAAAAATGTCCTGACATTTGGATAGTGAGAGACAAGAATAAAATATTAAAGCCATAGTTTAATTTATTTTTTCTCCTGCAGTTCAGCATTAATCAAACTGCACAAAGCATTACTTCTGTGGAGGATGAGATCTGCACAGTAAGCCCAAGTGGGCCCAAGGTACCTGCTCATGCTTTACACACATCCATAGGCATCCTTCCCTCTGGATCACCAGAGATGTAATCTGTGACCTCTTCTATTCCTCTCTTTGGGAAAGCACTTTTGGAAATCGGGTAACCAGTCTAGTCTGTAAGCAGCATTTGAATTATTTTGAAAAGCTAATTTCCAGTGTGGCCCAGAGTAGGCTACCAACACATATTTCCCATTTTATTTCCATCCAGCTTGGCATTTTAATTCAATTCCCCGTGTCCCAAGGTAAGACTGAAGTATTCAGGAGAAGAGTGAATACCAATTCCCATCTCTGCAGCATTATCTCATGCGTCATCAATTACTGCCATGCCTAAATCTAGCATCATGCCAGCACATTAAGACAGTAGGTACTATATGCAGTGTTCACTGGACCAGAAGAACAGAAATAAGAAGGGGAAAGGAAACCCTAGAGAAGAAATTAAAAAAGGCAGACCGTGCAATACAAACCAGATCATGGCTGCTTAGCTAATATGGGCCAACTGCTGCGGAAGAAAAACGTCGAACACCCCAAGTTGTGTAAATTTTTGGTAAACATCTAACACGCACACAAACACACACAACACCAACCTACACACCAACAAAAATATATAGGGGGCTTTGGCTAACACTGGTTCTCCTAGGGGCTGACTAATGTAGAGAAACTTAACTGAACTTCAATTAATAGGCAAAAGAACCACTTGACAAATATTTTCTTAACAAAAAGTTAGACTTGATCAGAACACCACTAAGTGTCCCTTGATTATTCACTACAAGTTTTCTTGTTTCTGAAGGAAACTGCAATGAAACTTAGCTAAAGCTAAATGCCAAACATGGGTCCAGTTTAAGCTGAACAAGCTGCTGTGCCTAAAACCAGCAGAAGGTGCTTTGCAAAGAGAAAAATTAAAAAGCTCCAAGAAGATTAAAAAATCAAAACTAAACAAAACCTATTTTTTCCCCATCTTAAAGAAGGAGTCTTCACACCTAACTCAAGGTAAAGCAATTTTAGAGAAAGGCTCAGGGCAACTTCAGCTCCATGGGGAAGGACTGCTGGACTAACACTGATCCCTCTCTCCATACCGCCAGGTGTCATTCTAACACTTTAAACACACCAGTACTTTTCCAAAAATATAAACTAAAAAGGATCAAAATGTATTTCACTATACTATTCCATCAGGTTCACATTTAAATTAAACTGATTCCTCAAAGAAAAGTATAAAAGCTTAAAATAAATATCTATGAATGAATGTATTATTTTAAATAATTCCTGAAATATCACGTTGAACTCAAATTTCAGGTTTTCCTTCTAGGACTACTTCACGATCAAATCCCAGGCCCACTTAAGGTCAGCATGCAGTTTATCACCAATTATCCCTCACTGCCAACAAGGCTCCCACTGCTCTCAGATTTGACTGCATTCACATCAAGGACCATCTGACACGGCCGAACTCCGGGGGAACGCTGCTGGTCGGGGGGGGCCTTACCGATTCGATGGGCTTGTCTAGAGATGCCTGCTCTATCTCCAGGTGCCCCTCTTCATACTGATCAAAGTGATTGCCCTGCAAGAGAAAACCAGGGTCAGCTCCACACAACAGCACATACTTCCAACAGTTTAGTGTCCAGACATGTTTGGTTAAAGTGTTATATTTCATAGAATTTTGCTAACAAGTGAACTTATTAAATACAGGCTCAATTCAGTGTATCAGCTATAAGATTTTAGGGTTTTTCTGTCCTAAGTCAATTTGATGACAATAATAAACTATTAAAGTTGGCAAAATACCAAACATTTACAATGACACTACTGCATTTTTTTCCCTTAGAAAGTCTAGGAAAACATTGAGCACAAGCACCAATGCCAGCACTGAAACCACACGTGACAAGGAGCAGCAGGAACGGATGTCCCCACCACTAGAAGGCTTTCCCTGCACCAGGAATTTGCTTGAGGGATACATATGATTTCATACACCATAAGCCAACAAAACCCCAAACTGCTACCAAAGGAAACCTGGCCCTGTGCCCACAGTGTCGGTCACCGGTGTGGAGCAGCCCTTGCTACAATCTGAACAGCGATCTCTCTGTGGAAGTGATCCTCCAACACACCACACAGCCTTCTTCCTGACCTGAAGCAAACCCCTGCCAGCTGACCACCATCCCCCTTGGAAAAATTGCATCTTCCCATTTTGGGGTGAATACTGAGCACACAGGTTCCTGAGCTAGCATGGCAACGACAATCTTTGATCTCCAGAACAAGTGCTGGTGCTGGAACACAACAGTGAATGGCCATTTCAGGAAAAGCAAACACCTCTACTGCAGCTCTGCCATAATTTGAGGTTTCTGAAACCTTAAATTCCTGAGATTTCAAATATGGTGAACCATTTTTGGCTGTTCAATAGGTCCATGATGCAACACATCCACCGTCACTGGCACAGACCTGGAAAGGAAACACTCAGACTTTCCAGCTGCACACTTGGAAGCAAAAGAAGTGAGATTCCTGCAGCTGGGATGAGACCAAAGGCCACTGAAGGGGGTGGTTTCAGCGGGCTCTCCTACATTCCCACGCCCCATTCAGTGTCACAGGAACTCCAGGAGGTGCCAAGCCTTGGCTGCCACCCCCCACTCCCCCCTCAGGCCCTGCAGTACCACTGGAACCTCTGGCTGCTCTGTGCACACCAAACCCCTGGCAGGTTCTATTGGCATCCCAGCTCCACAATCCCTTGGAACAGGAACACAAAACACTGCTGCCAAGAGAAACATGTTGTCACCCTCCTCCTTCCACCAATACCAACTCTTCCTTCTGCAAGAATTTTAATGGAAGCCAGCACCTGAAAGAGCAAACTGCAGTTGTAACAGATTGACAGTTGGAATACTACAAGCCAGGCACCAGCCTCCAAAAATCCTCTGGAAGGAGTGTTCCTATGCTGCAATGAAAATCTGCAAGGGAACATCTTGAATAAAACCTGGTGCCAAGAGAAGCTGCTTTGATGCCGGTGCCCCAATTTCCAGCCCATCCATCATCTGCAGGCCCTGGTGGTAAATTCACCCTGGCCATGCTCTGCTCCTGGGCATTGTCTTTCCCGTAGGCTCTCCAGAGCAAATTTGGGGTTTAATCTGCAGGCAGCAATCCACTCCCACTCTTTTTTTTTTTTGGACAGTCTTCAAGAAGCAAGCTGAAGGCAAACTTACTATGCACAAGCAGTCGTTGAGCTGCTTTGGAAAACTAACAATGCTCAGAGACAGTGTGGTGTGGGTGCACAGGCTTCGTGTGTGAGGAGTCCAGCAGCCCACACCAAAAACCTGCCTCAGTGGCTAGGGGACACCCCAGCCTCCCAAAATATTGTGCACAAAAGAACCAGAACAGTCAGGAGTACACATGCTTCAAACACTGGCAAAAACACATTGCTAAACTTCATCTATTAAAACATTAAACTCACATAATGTTCAGTTAACCAACAGCTGAAACCCTCTCAGCATGAACCCAGACACGTCCCTGGGCCTTCTTTCACCCACTGCCTGCAGGTAGCTCAGCACACACCAGTAAATTATCTGGAATCGCTGAATATTCCTGCCCACTCCCCAGCTCCTCTGGTGGGCTGCCTGCCAAGGCACTGAAAGCTGTTTTTACTGAGGCAAGGGTCAATCCCAGTTCGAGGGCAGCATGCCTTGCTGCTCTGAGGCTTCACAAGTCACTTCTTCAGTGCTTAAAACAACATCTCCTCCTTGAAACTATCCAAAAGGCTGAGCACTCCCTGTGCCACGGCCAGAGAATCAGAGCAAACAAAGCCTTTATCTCTGAGTTCTGGTGATCCCACTAGTACCCACTCCATGTATTTTGGGGGTTATTTTATATATTCATATTCTTTGGGGTTTATTATGTACTTGATCTCTACTTGTTCCTGGTCCAAACAGCTGCAATACTAAAACTGGAGCTTTCCAGAGAGGCAGGTGCTGCCTGTCTCTTTAAGTTCTGGGCATAAAAAGGCCATAGAGCGCAGGGAACAGGCCCTGTGGGAATGCTGTCAGCCTGCTCCTGGCTCGGGAGGGTGTTTCAGGCTTGGAAATTCAAGGCTTCAGAATAACAAAGTGACCAAACAGAGCCAAAATCAATACTCATCATAGAGACAGCTCTTTATTTATCAATATTTAGAATAAGTGATAAAGGGAAAATTCCCCTGCACCATAAAGAAGCTCATCCTGGAAAAAGGCAAGCAGACAATCCAATGGTTATTGTGAGGCTGGATTTATGGGGGTTCAGGACAGTGATGTCTAACCAGCTAAGAGAAAAATGGTTCCATGGCTATGGCCACAACAATGCTGTTTGCCTTCATGGGGATCCCAGGCCTTTTGGAGCTGGAAGCAGCACAGTCTGTCCCTTTCCTTCTTCATCCCAGGAACTGGCTAAGGAACAAGTTGGGGAGAATTCCATCTGTTTCCCTCTTTTCCAATCCTACAAACTGGTGCATTGAATGTATCCATAAAACATTTCTGTTTTGCTGTACCTTAAGACAATGAATTAGAGGAACACAAAATACTTTAACACTTAAATCCAACAATTAAATAAACCCTAAATGCTGGATCTGTTGAGAATACATTTCTGGCAAACACAAACCCCAAGCACTGACCATGTTTCAGTATAATTTTGAAGTGTGTCTTCTGCAGACTTAAGAGATGCTTCCCACTTCAGAGGAAATCTTTATGTGAAAGGAAGGATTCAACCCCTTGTATTCAACCCCATGGATACCAGGACATGAAATAACAGCTGCACTAAACCCAGCACTACTCAAAACCTATTCCCAAACCTTCTTCCTGTATGATTTACAGAGATGCAGTAAATTCCCAGCCCTGGGAGCTAATGGCAAAGCTCCCACGTGCTCCAGTGGACATGGATTTTGGGGCTGACTGCAGCAGCCTCCTCCCACTCATCCTCTGCCCCTCCATTTCACAGCTGCTTGTATCAGGATCTCTCACTTCTGCTTTGTGAAACAAGATGTGCTGCACTGTTCCTTTCTAACAGACACTTCTCCATCCACCCTGGAAGAGCAGAGCAAGTAAGATGAGAGGCTTCCACTTAAGCACCATTTATTGCTCTTTGTGCTACATCGAGTGCTCCGACACTGGTGTTTCCCTATAACCACACTGAAATTCAATATATTTTCCTACTTCATGAGAAGCAAGGACAAGCCTCCAGCATGAAAACACTCCTCATTACACACCACACACACCACTTGGCTTCCTTGTGCATTCTTCTCCGGGAGCCAACATGTTTGTGCCCTGTAATTTTTGTGTAATATCATCTGAACTTTGGCTCTCTATGCACTCTGGTTACTCACAGTCACATGTTCTCTGCTCTCTCCTCCACTTTCCCATTGTTTGATCTTTGTTCGAAGCTCTATGCCAAACCTTCTTAGAGCCCTCACACACTGAATATGGCATTTGAAAAATCAACCAACAAAAGCAGCCTCCATGCAGGATTTCAACTCTTGTTCTCCCTTTTTTGGACTGTAAATACTTCGGAGCCCTAGCTCAACAAATGCCATTTTGTCCCAGATCATACCCAGTGGAGTTACTGCATTTCCTGGGACAATTCGAGTTAACAGGTATGGGAGCATTGCTGCTTCCTTCCTATTTACAACGTCCCAAACATTGTGGCAGTGAAACTAAACCCAGTCAGCATCATAAAAAAGTTTAAGAAACTTAATTACACTTTCATCCCAAAATCCTTAGTGGCAAGAACTGTTGCCAATAAATCACTCAATGCAAGTGAAATGAATTGTTGATTAAAGCCCATTTATCACAGTTTAGCACCACAGAATTCACTCTCTCCTCTATATGAAGCACCTCTTCAGGAAGCTGGGTTACCACAAAGCCACACAGAAATCACTGAGAGGGGGAGCCCTTTAAAATCTTCACAATGACAAGCAGAAGAAAATAGACTCTCTCCTTCCCTCTCAACACCTCAAAGGGTGTATCCAAAACCAGAGCTGGGTCATGAGCACTGCCTGCATTTCTAAGTCACCTAAAGCACTACCAACACAATGACAAAATAAGGATGAGTCACTTCAACTGCTTTAGGCCCATCAGACCTCCCTGGATATTAATTACTGGACTGCCCTGTGCAATCCACCCGAGCACGAAGCATATTAAGATGTCAGCATGCAGAACACATTCCATATAGTGCCGATTCCTGATGGAATGAGTGGTTTCTTTGATAACAGCCCTAAGTTATCCATGTATTATTCCCAAAGAAATTGTGGCAGTCTCCAGCCCCAGCAGTTGGGCCGAAGCTGGGGACACAGAGCTCCCACAGAGTTGGGAGTAGGACACAAAGGAGCAGGACAATGGGAGCGTGGGGGATACATTCAGGACCCCTCCTCTCAACTGTCCTGGGGCTCCAGCAGAGCCCTGTCACACCAGCCTGGGGTTATTAACACCAGAGAGGATAAGGTGAGTTATAAGCCCAACACAAGTCAGATAGCAAGAGCCTAGGATTGGAAAACACTGCCTGCTCCAACCACAAGGGACAACGCCTTCAGTGCTGTGAACGGAGCAAAATAGGAAAAGATTCTGGCACAAAACCCTGCAGCTCTGCCTGGAAGCACTAAAGCAGGGCTGCCTGGGGAGGGAATGGGCAGAATGCAGCTGCTGAGACGTCACAGCAGAAACTATCTATTTACGTCCCTCCTGGATTGCAGGACTGGCTTAGGAAGGCACTCAGAAATGCTGCTTTGTGAGACCACGCCAATAACACTCTAAAGAAAGCAATTTTGCAGAAAAGCCTTACTATACTCACAGTTATTATTTCTTAAATGCACTGGAAAAGAGCACAGCATGATCATGACTGCTTAACTGCACTTGAAAAGAGTGCAGTGTGCTCCTTAAGATATTCAAAATTTAGTTTTGCACTAGAAGAGTACAAGAAAAAGACTCCAAAAAATCACATTTATATTGCATTTACCTTAGAAAATGGAATTTTAAAACACTAAAGCAAATCAGCACCACTTTTTCATATTCTATTTATCCATCAATTCAATCAATAAATCTTAAACTCCAAAAATGTTACATCAAGCCATAAAATTCAGGGTTGTTACCCACAAGTATCACTTGAAAGCATTTAACTGAGCCCATTCCCCACTCCCAAAAGCCCTGCAGGCATTAGGCTGAGAACAGCAGCTGAGACACAGGAATATGCAAAAAGATAAATGAGTCCCCCCCACAAAAAGGCCATTTTCTAGTGTGGATAAAGCCAGGGCAGGCCACATGAGCTGCGGATCCCAGAATGTTTTGCTTCCGCGGCTGGGAAGCACAGCTGACATTTCCTGCTGCCCTCCCAGGATGGGTCAGCACAGATGCAAGGTCTGAGCACAGGGAACTGGAGCAGCATCCGAGCACAAAGGAGCAAATGCCATCTTGCCAAATCCTCCCTCTCTGCATGCACACAGGACACCCATGGAGCAGGGGAAAAAAAGCCTTTGATTCCAGAAGTGAATATCCTGCTAAAATTGAAATTTTCTTTTTTAAAGGAGATGGAGCAGTTACAAAATCTTTAGATAGATAAGGCACCCTCACATCCATCCACTTTTCCCAAAGCTGGCTCCCAGCACTCCTGCCAACGTCCCACATCCAGGACACCTGGGTGCATGCTGCCTGCCCAGCACCACCACAGTGGCCAAGAGGCTCAGGAATCACTCTGCTAAGCCCTGATGGAGCACCAGTCTCTTGCCTGACCCAAAGATCAGGAATTTCAGCAAACCACCATCGACACTCATCTCATGTTGTATTTAGTTCTCTTTCGACAAACCTCTCCAGCTCAGGCAGCTGCTTCCAGACGTGCTGGTTTCACTTCTCTGCATGTGGCCTGAGGGTGAGACACCCACCACCTGCAGCTGCAGTAGCACATGTGGGACAGGCAGGATAAAAACTCATTCCAGGCATGGATGAGATACAAGAGGTACAAGTGCCAAGGTCTGCCAGTGCTCTGATTTATTTGTGGGGCTCTATCACCAACATCACCACTGACCTCGCAGTGAGTTTCAACCGAGACCAGTGAGGGAAGGAAGGTGTTTAAACCCAAATGCAGCTCCCCATGACTGATGGTTGTGTTTATTAACACAGTCAAAATATAACGGGTTTCTAATAGCTCTGCAAGATCCACACCTCCCTACCAGGCTGACTGCCAATCTCAGTAGTAGTTCATGCTGCCCTTTGCAGCTCGGCAGGGCCTGATGCCTCTATACCATGGAAGGGCTCCAAAACGTAATTGATGCAGACAACCATGTTGGTGTTTAGAAATCCATCCAAAGAACTCAAAAACAAATCCAGGAAAGTGTGGCTTACAGCATTTTTTGAATATTTATTATGCACCCAGAAAAAAAATACATTTTTAAGACCAACATGCACCTAGGAGATGGCTCCATCCAATCCTGGAAACTTTCTTGGATAATTATAAAGGCCACATGGGTTCTCAAAGCTATAAAAAGCAACACAAAAGCAACTTTGTATTGGCACCTGAAAAGCCTTTGTTAATGCTTCCCAGAACAAAATTATCCTTTTTCCTGTTGTTCCCTGCAGTCTCTGTAAAGACACACACACAAAAAAAAAAAAATCACAGATTCTTTCCTAGCAACGCAGAGGTGAAGGATTCCCAAACAACACATTCTCAGTGCCCTCCACACACCAGGAAATGCTTTCCCAAACCTTTCCCGGGAACACAAGTGAGAAGTATGGACTCGGCACATCTGCACATCCCCAGAAACCCAGAAACAGCTGAATATTTACAGTCAACATCTTGTGAGAGCTGCAGCAAAACCTCATTTTCAGCAGACACATACATCAATTATTCTGAGAGTACTTAACAGGAAAATCCTCTCAAGTCAATACAACAAAAGCAATCACTTGAGACTTGGAGATTAATTTAAATTGGCAAGGTTTGAAAGAAGCACCTTGGAATTGCACATTGAGAAGTTGATGGCACCTTTTGTTTACCAAACTAAAAGTTAATTTTGACAAAACTCTTCCTGCTAAGTCCAAAAACACTGAAAACCCACTCAGCAGAACACATTTAAGACTAGGCATAGGTCAAGCAGTTTAAACCAGGAAAACGTGCATATAAATACCCACTTAGAGCTGTACAAACAAAAACATGTTCTACAGTTCAGAGATAAACAGCTTGTACCACACAAGGAGTGGGAGCCAGAGGCAGGTCTCTGCTTTGCATACTTTGGCACCAAACAAGAACAATTTCATGTCTTTCAGATTCCTTCTGCCACACCAACACCAGCTGTGGATCTGTTCCAGCACACAAGGGATGCTCTGCAGCCCTTCAGCAAGCTCTACCCAAGAGCCAGCACCAGCCTCACTCACCCAATTCTCTCGTTGTCATTTTTAATGTGCCTGGATGCAGAAGCTGCTGCAGCTTCTAGCACCCACATCTTCATGGCTAATCAGGACCTTCCAACAACCGAAGAAGGGGAAGGGGTTGGGTGGGGAAGGACCTTCAAGATGCTCTTGTTCCATCCCCTGCAGGGAATAGTCTTCCACTATCCCACACTGCTCCACCTGGCCTTTGACACTTCCAGGGATGGGGCAGCCTCAGCTTCTCTGGGCAACATCCCATCTAGCCCTGCTCTTTGTCAGTGGGAAGACATTTCCCCTTATCCTGTCCCTCTGTCCCCAGTCCCTCCCCACATCTCCTGCAGCCCCTTTAGGCCCTGCAAGGGGCTCTGAGCTCTCCCTGGAGCCTCCTCTTCTCCAGGTGAACACCCCCAGCTGTCCCAGCCTGGCTCAGGAGGGGCTCCAGCCCTCAGAGCAGTTCCGTGGCCTCCTCTGGATTCACTCCAGCAGCTCCACATCCTCCCTGTGTTGGGGACGCCAGGGCTGGAGGTTGCTCTGCAGGTGGGCTCTCACCTGAGCAGAATTTCCCCCTCACCTGCTGCCCACAGTTGGTTCCTGGGCTGCCAGCATAGCCGTGTCACTGAACTTCTCATCAAACAATCCCCCCTTGTCCTTCTCCTCAGAGCTGTTTTCAATCCATTCTACCCCCTGCCTGGATTTGTGCTTGGAACTGACCTGACCCGGTGCAGGACTGTGTACTTGCCCTTGCTGAACTCCATGAGGTTCACACAGACCAACCTCTCCAGCCTGTCCTCTGGATGCCACCTCTTCCCTCCTGTGGGTGACCACAGCAGACAGTACAAAGCAAAGAGAAACCACCCTGGTGGAACAGGGTGCCAATCATGCAATATCCAAGGTGAAACCTATTTACCACTATGAACTTCCAAGCTTCCATAAAGTTACCTGCCTTTTCTTTCTTACTACAGTGTCTGACTTAATAAAGAATTGTTTCTAAACCAAAATCTCACAGAAAATCTCCCTCAGGAGCACGTTAACAGGATTCAAACTCTATTCAATACTGTTATCAATGACCAGAGGAAACAGAGCACCTGCCAGCTCAGTTTGCAGATCAGGCAGTCCAACAAAGAGGCAGCAACAGTGAGGATGTGTTTGCACAGAGCAACCTGACCTGTGTAAGAGTGGCTTCAACTCCCTAACACCATGTCTGCTTTCACAGAGCCCTGTACAAACACAGCTACAGCACAGGGCTGCACCCAGCAGCCCGAGAAATCCCAGTTAAAACCTCCTCACGCAACATGGCAGCAGAAAGGATAAAAATACAGTCCAAAGGTGTGCAACAAAGGAAGGGCAAACACAAAAAAAAGCAATAAATAGATATTTATCTCTCAGTAAAAAAGATATTTATCTCAGTATGTTATACCAGGCATGAGTCTGCTCTAGACTCCTCTGAGCGAGTTTTCCAGTTACAAGTGTGGACAATTTAGGATGCAGAAAGCTGTAACAACACAAAGAGAGAACAATAACAGAATTCAGAGCCATTAAGGCTCTCAGAAGCTAAAATTGAGCAGAAATGCTGTACATGCCTTCACATAAGAGGGCAAAGAGTAGTAATGTGTGCTTTGGCGCAGCAGAGAAGGACATAAAGCTTAGCAAAGAGCTAAAAATAAAGAAAATCTAGAAGAAAAATTAAGGAAAATGCAGCTTTCAATGGCTAAACTACCAGAACAATCTACAAAGGAAAATGTTCCCCATCACCAGTTGTCTTCAAGGGAGAGATACTGCAGCCAAACACTCACTCCTAGACTCAGAACTGGGTCAAGATGGGAACAGAAACTTCAGTAATACCTAGACATTTAAAGCCACCATCCTAATATTAACTTCTGGCTTTTAAACAGTGAATAAACAAAATCTCAATTTAACTGCCCAGAGAGCTGTCTTGAAGGGAGAAAGTAGCAAGAATTACTACAGGTTTAAAACCATGTGGTAGGAAAAAAGCTTCTGTCAACTGAGAAGTGCTGCCCTAGAACTGCAGCAGTGCTCTTTATCAGATGAGCTCCACATTCCCACACAGAGGGTGGCAGGAGCCTCAGTAGAGGGGTGGGTTTTGTCTTAGAGAAGGTGACTCAGAAGAAGCTGAGGTGGCTCAGCCATGGCTTGTGGGACTGTAGGATAAAGTGTTTCCTTTCCCATTTACTGGGCCTCAGCAATGGAGACCAGCACTGTAGGAGGGAAGGGACAACACAGACTGGGGGAAGGCACAACCAAGACTGGAAAGGCCTATATAAAATTACCTCACCACGTGAATCCCAGAAATCCACACTGAAGTTCAGACCCTACTGTGATGTTCTAAAACTGGAACCAATACTACTTGATCTACTTTAGAACACTTTTTCCCCCCGTCCTCTTCCCCCCTCCTTGCTTACACAGGGAAGTTAAAAAAATCAGTCACAGTTCTGCCATTCCTGCTTTGCTCAACTGAAAGGTCAGAATGTCCTGCCAAGGAGGTAAGAGCTCTAGCCCACACCTGAAATATAACCTGAATCAAATGATAAATTAACATCTCAAAACAATTCTAACAGAGCTTCTAAAATCTCAGATTAATTCTTCAGTTAGAAAACACTCCGTGGAAAAGGCACAGGCTGCCTCCTGACTGCTTGCAGCTACTCCTGCCAAAGGCAAACTCACACCCCAGGATCCTGAATCAGCTGAAAGCTCAGCATAACAGATTTTGCAGACTCCAATCCTTGTTCCCTCACATTAAGTTTTTCTTTTCCCAATTAGTAAAGGCAGGCACAGAAAATGACCCTCTTAATCTCTCTGCAGGGCAGAGCGCAGGCATCAGCTCCCAGTGCCACATCACCCCGAGCAGCTGGTCCTGCTGAAGGACATGAAAACCAAATGCATTTCCCTTAGGCAGCACCTGGGAAGTGAAGCTGCAGCCTGGCCACACTCGTTAAAGATGGATTCTAAACCTCCTCGCTGCTGGCCCAGCTGTCCAGTAAAGCGCTGCCTAAGCTGCTTGGGAGCAGAACTTATCCCTGACATTCTGCCAATTAAAAAGCATAAAATCCCCCTGCCAGCAGCGCTCAGCTCAACCTGCTGGAAGCAGGCAGGGCCAGAAGCACAGCGATGTGCTGGCTTAGTCCTTCAAATCCTTTGTGGAGGGAAAGGAAAAAAAAAACACCTATCTTTGTGGAATTAGCAGGCATACCCAAGCTGAGATTCAGACTGGTCACACTTCCACCCAGCAGGGAAAAGCAGGCATGGCTCTTCCTGCTGGGTGGAAGTGTTATTCCATTGCACAGACTACACAACACCACAAAAACAAGAGACAGAACAGCCTGTGTTCCGTCTGGCTAATGATGCCAGTAAGTGCAATGTACGTAGGAAGAGGAAATTATTGTACACATAGACACATATGTCTGGTAATATTTCTGCTTCAACAATGAAAAGGAGAAAAATGCAGCAAGAAAACATTTTCTCAACATCTGGGAGTAAGTGGGAGGTCCACTGTATTTCAACAAGAGGGACATCCATGATATTATTCTTTGAGCTTGCATAACTGATCAGAAGAACAAAATCATGGCAAATGCTTTTAAAATAGCACTAAAAATATATATTTACTTATTGCAGCAGTTTCATATGTTCATACAGCTTTCATTAATGCTCCTATAATATTCTGTTAGCATCATCTACAGCTATTGTTCAGAATTCCTCAAAGTTAGGGTGGTTCCCATTTGTCTCTGCCAGGGAAGCCCATCAGTGCAGGGGACAGTGGCACAGGCAAGTAACAGAATCTGTGACAGATGAGTTCCCCAGCCCTTCATCCCAAGAACTAAGCTTGTCAGAAACTCAAAAATAACCTCTCTCAGATGGAAAATGGAAAAGAGTTGGGATTTATTTGGATGAGCCACCCAAGACTTCAGTTGCCACTGCAGAGCCTAGAAGAGAGGCAAGAGAAAGAAGGTCAGGGATATCCCTTCTCCTCACGAATCCATTTCCCTGTCCAAGGCTCCCAAACAAAGCCCTGTGCTGGCCTGGGAAGGGAAAAATTCACAAGACTGGCAGAGCATAGCTCAAGGCCTTTCCATGAAGCTGCACTCAGGTTCAGCACCTGCAAAATAAACTCAAAACCAGGGGCTTTCCAAGTTTCTCTAAGGTTTCAGAGCTTAAAGCAAAAAGGGAAGAGGATCTAAGCCTTAAGTGTGGCTTCTAAAGCTACAGAGCACAGCAACAGCACAACAATACTGTGGGGAAAAACCCAAGGGCTGCCTAATTAGCTGACTGCAGTGATATCCTCCAGTGCCATTCCTGCTCCTTTGGCAATTTCAACTTCCAAACCACCTTCAGCTTCAAGGTTCCTTCCACCCAGCACAGAGAGGAGTTGCTACAATTTCACCTATTCAATCTTTCTCCTCACCCTCCACACCATGACCTTCATCCTTAGGGATATATGACTTTCTTATCCTTACACAAGCCACTCTTTTCCACAGGACTCCCTAGAACTCCCTGGGAGGAGCATCACTCCTTCTGCAGCTCTCTTCATGCCCACCGCATCACTGTGGCTGCAGCTATGGGAAGATTCCTCACTCCACTTATCTCTCCAGTTCTCAGCTGATCCCTCTGTCCAGCCCAGCAGAACCCTTCTCCCCCTGAGTACCTTTCCAAGCTCTACAGACCACGGACACCTTCTCTTTCTCAGCTGATGTAGGTCCTTCCCTCCTGATTTTCCTGCAGTGCTGAATGTTTCCATTCCAGCCTCCCCTGAGAGCACTGATCTTTCTTCGGTCAGGCACAGGGGAGGGAAGAACAGCTCCCAGCAGCTCTCACCTTTAATCCACTTTTCTCCAGCATATCAGAAGCTCAGAAACCGAAGGATCACCTCTGCTAACCCTGCACTGCCAGCTCTCCCCTGCCTACAGTGCTCAATCTGCACTCTTACCAAACTGATCCTCCCAATCCACACTCCTTCCAGCTTCTCTCCAGAAAGGCAGCTGATAATAATGAGAACTCTGAAATTTTTTTTTTTTTTCATCCAGTGACTTTTCCATTAGCCACATCACTAATCCCAAGATATCTGCCTTTCTTCCAAACAGCTAAAAGGCTCCTTTGACCTATACTCTTTACTCCCAACCTTTTGTTTCTCTCCCTCTCTCCAAACTGCTACACATCCTTTCACTCTGAGAAGATCACAAGTAGATCACCCCAGAACACAACTCAAGAGCTCTCCACAGCCTCCCTCCCTACACTGCATCCATCCCTGATCAAACTGTGTAATTTTAGAGCCTGTCTCCCTCTGGCCATGCTCCCTGGGACTCACCAGCCTGGCAGGGACACAAGATCACATCTAGAGTCACACCTGCTCCAAGGACAGAAATTTCACCTGCCAAAGAACTACAACTGTGCAAAAAGGGCATCCCTGACACCAACAGAAACAATCCTGGTTTTGCTATATTTGCAGACCAGGATTTTCTACAGAGGTACACACAGGTGTATTTTTACCTATGGCCACAGCAGCCCTGCAAATACCCATCACAGCAAGCATTTCCTGTATTCCACACCCATGTTACAGCTCAAGCAATCTCTGTCTCAATACAGAGAAGAAAACTCAAAAGTCTTCTCTGAAAGTGAACCTTGTATTTTCCTTCTTCTTCAGCCAAAAGCTTTCCTCCATCAATATACCTTGGAAAAACTGTTCGATTGCCCAGCTGTCAGGGGTAGGTGCACAGGCCCCTGAGCTCCCAAAATTCAGTGTGACCTTGTCCCAGTCCCCCTCAGATCTTCTCTTCCATAGCTCACTATTTTCACCTTCAGTCCTCTGCAGCCTCAACCAGCTTCAAACTGCTCCTCCCAGGGGAGTGATTCCACTTTTCCCTCACAGGAAGCTTTAACACAAAATAAAATGTCTTTCTTCTCCCTGGCATATTTTCAGGCAGGGAAGAACAGAGCACTGACCCTTCCATAAAACCAAACCCTATCATTTTATTTTTCACTCTAGTCTATTGGAAGGGCAAGGAGAGCCTGGTATTTAGCAGGGATAAATTCCAATTTAGAACAATGCCCTTTTTTAAAGTCAAGGGGACACAGGGTTGTGACTTCAGTTATTGTCCTCAGGCACACTCAGCAGCTTCCAAGATCCTGGGATCAGGTAATGGAGCCGAGTCTCCTCCCTGACATCACCACACATTCCCCCTGTGTGTCCAGAGCCACGACACATTAACAGGTTTTGCCACTACAATTATTTTTCTTGCCATGGGGTTTCCCCACAAAGGGACAGGAACAAGGACACCCAAAGGCAAATGTGGACACAACTGCAGAGCTCACCTATTCCCTGGGCACAGCCACAGTACCCGACTTGGTTTAGGTTCCCCATCTCTCCCTTACCAAAGGATTACAAGAAATGTGTTTCAAGCCCAGGATCCGTCTCACTCTACTTCCTGAAACACAAACTTCAAAGCCAAATCAGACTATTCCAGTGTTAATTATGGTTCATTTCTTCATTGAAGGAAATGAAGGATGCAAACAAGCCCACATTTGGGGCTGTGGCAGGAGCCAAACCTCCATCCTCAGAGCAGGCAATGCCAACATTGCACACAACCACGCTGGTATTTATTTTCTTGTGTGTTTCTAGCACAGTTTAGTAACAATTTTTGAAGCATGCAACCCTTACAACATCCAGAAGCAACATAAATTAGTCACTTCTGGATGTCCTGACTGCTTCCAAGACTGTCCCCTAATGCCAGATGAAGCAGAATTACGCAAGCTCCACATTATAAAAACCCTCCCAGGTCTTTGGGTGAAAGGCCCGAGAGAGGATGAACAGCACCATTCCAACGCCAGGCTCCCGAAACAAGGACCCACAGAACAGCTCATCCACGATTCTCCTCGAGCAGCGTTATCCTCACTCCTTTTGTTTTCCTTTCTAACCCCGAGACTCTCTCGGGCTGAAGTCAGAGAACAACATGTCATTGTTCGAGCTTAATGAGTCAACGTTAATTTCCCCATTGTTTATTTAAATCCCCTTTCAAAAAGAATCAGTGGCGTTAATTACGTTGAAATACTGGTGTTTTGGCGAGGGGGCCAGGTGTGAGAAAGAAGAAGCGTTTTTTCCACAGACAAGGGGGTCGCTGGCAGATGTCCGGACGTCGCGGGTCTCGGGGGGAGTGATCCGGGCCCTCACCGGGGGTGGGTGACTCCCCTCATCGAGGTGCTGGTTCCCTCACTGCGGAGGGGCCCAATCCCTCACGGGGGTGGTCGGTCCCATCACTGGAGGAGGGTTGACCCCCTGCCGGTCCCTCCGCGGGGTCGGCTCCTCGCCACCGCCGTCACAACACGCCGCCCGCTGCCCCCCGTGCCCGGGCAGCTCTCCCCAGCTGCGGGTCATCCTGACAGCCGGCCCCGGCCCCCCACGTTCCCCTCCGTGCCGCTCCCTGCCGCGGCGCAGAGCCGGGCCCGCCCCACACACAAAGCACCGGTGGGGGGTGGGGAGAAGGCGGCGGAGCCCAGCCCGAGGGGCCGCGGCCGTGCGGGGCGGCGCGAAGGAAGTACCTGGAAGTCCCTGTCCTCGTTGAAGCGGGAGAACCTGTCCGCCATTTCGCGCCGGCCCGGCCCCGCTCCGGTTGCCGCCGCCTCCGCCCTCAGCGCCGCCCGCCTGCACCGCCCCCGCTGCACCGCGCATGCGCGGCGCACCGGTCACGTGCGCTGCAAAGTGGGTCACGTGATTGGCAAGGGGGGGGGGGGGTGTCCCTCACGGCAGCGCCAACGCGCGGAGTGGAGTGGCTGCTGCAGCGGCGCCCGACGGGGCGGCGGCGGCAGGAGCGGCCCGGAGACAGCGGCACGCCGGGGGTCGGCACAACAAGGGGGCAGAACCGGTTCGCACGGCCGGCCGCGCCCTCAGGGCCCCGCCGCGGCAGGTCACGTCCAGCCGAGCCTCGCTGCGCGTCTGACTGCGAATGGCAGAGCGCATGCACGCCCCGACGGCCAATGGCGGTGCGAGTGGCGGCACGCGCGCGCAGAACAACCAATGAGGGCGCGAGTAGCGCACGCGCGTGCCTAGCAGCCAATTAGGGCGCGAGCTACTGCGCAGCGCGGGGCGCCGTTTCCCACCCGCTGCAACGCGCATGTGTAAAGGCGTCACACGGCGAGGGCTCGACACGGAGATCGCGAGCTCCGCTGCAGCGTTCCTGCCCTCCCGGCCCTAGCCAATGGGAGCTGCCCCAGTCTCTTGAGTGACGGTCGTATGAGCCAATGGGGTCGTGGGCTCGCCACCGCCCCCGGCGTGCGCAGCGGGCCGTGCCGCCTGCTGGGGCGGCGCATGCGCAGAGCCAGCTCGGCGGGGCCCGCGCGGGGGGTGGCTGAGGGCCGCTCGGAGCCCCTCGGCGCTGGGAGCGGCCCGCGGTCGGTGAGCTCTGGCGGGGATCACAGAGATCACGCTCAGCCCTGAGGCGGTGCCCAGCACAAATCCTGAGCGCTTCGCGGTGCTCAGAGCCAGCCCCGCGGTGCATCCCAGGGCCGGACAGAGCCCCCGTGCTCGTATTCTCGGCTCCTGCCCCAGGCCTCCGGCCGGAGTGCGAG
This sequence comes from Serinus canaria, assembly GCF_022539315.1. NCBI lineage: Eukaryota > Metazoa > Chordata > Aves > Passeriformes > Fringillidae > Serinus > Serinus canaria. Next base: position 4,247,588 of record NC_066340.1, on the reverse strand, counting down.
AGCCTCTCCTCGCCCCTGAGCTGGAAGTGTGTGCCCCAGCCCTGCTCTCTGCAGTGCACAGCAGCAGGGCCGCGGACAGTACCGGGGGGCAGGGGGGCGGTGCTAGGTCAGGGTGTGGAGTCTGGGTTTGCTTTTGGGATCGGGGTCGGGTCTAGGATCTAGATCTGGGTCTGGATTTGGGGGCCAGGACTGAGGACTTGGGGCTCTTTGATGGATTTGGGGGCTGTGAAAAACGCCAGTCACTTTTCACAGGGGCCGTGGCTGGGTTTGGCATCAGGGATAGGGTCTAGGTCTGGGTCTGGATTTGTGGGCAAGGCTTGCATTTGGAGTCTGGGTCTGGGATATGGGTCCGGGTCTGCAGAGGTCTCTGCTTTGCCATCCCCCAGCACAGCTGTCACCAGCTGTCCCTGACCACCGTGCAGTGTGTCGCCGGCCCCTCTGCCTGCCCTGACAGCAGGAAAAACGGATCCCATCTGTCTCTCCATTCATTCATTGCTTTCCCTCTCTCCGCAGCAGCCTCTCTGCCCGGGCCCTGCTGCCCTCTGCTGCCTGTCAGGGCCGGGTGAGGGAGAGGAGTTTGGGATCGGGGCTGTCTGCAGTGTGTTCTCTGAGCCTCCATGTGCCACCAGAGCTGTCCCTGAGGGGACACCTGTGCCCTGCGCAGCGAGGCAGTGAGTCCTAAAGCACTGCTTGTGCTTTGTGCTCCACGGGGTAGCTCTAGACCCGATTTGTTCCTCCGGTGAGCCAGGCTGGCCTGTGCTGCCAGAACTCCTATGTGGAACATGTGCCTGTCACTTGTTAAAAGGTGTGCTCACCCTGCTGCCCCACCACAGCAGCCCTGTGGGAATTCCCCCGGGATATCCTGGAAATAAAAACCTCCCAGGAAAGTGAAGTGCTCGATGCTCCAACCCTGGCAGTGTTCAAAGCTGAGTTGGGTAAGGCCTTGAGCAGCCTAGGCATGGGACTAGATGGTCTTTAAGGACCATCTCTACCCCTAATATCCTATTATTCTAATCTTGCCTCTCTCCTGCCACCAGCAAGCCCTGTGCGCTGAGAAGGGCTTGGTGGCTGTGAGCTGGGACTTCTGCAGTGCAGAGTGGCCATGTTTCTGTCCTTTTCTTGCTGGGCAGAAACATGATTGAATTTGCTCCTCATTGCCCTGAGAACATCCTGTTGATGCCTGTCTGCTTTACTCAACTCCCCACAAAAACCCCAGTGTCCCATGTCAGGTCTGTGGTCCCTTCCTTATCCTCCCAAAGCACCCAGGTGAGTCCACACAGGCAGGACTCCCCTGCCCAGGAGCCTGACCTCACCATGTGCGACACCCCTGTGGGTGACTCAGTCAAATGTCCTGCAGCCCAGCCCACCCGTGGGTTCTGGGTGGGCACCCTTGGGCACAGTGCAGGTGCTGTGCGCACAAGGGAGCCCCTGACCCCCCCAGGTGGTCACTGGGACCCCCAGCCATCCCCTGGACCCCAACCCCCATGGGGTGCTGAGCTAGACAAGGCCCTGCAAGGAGATGGGGCTGTGTCAAGCCAGGTGGGATGAACCTGGAACAGGGAATGTGGGGACCCCTGGGGAGGGTGGCAACTCCCCTGGCAGGACCCAGCTGTGCTGGTGTACTTTGTCCCTTCTCAATATCCCCCCACCCTGCTGGGTGCACAAAACTGGTGCTCATTCATCATCACCCATGGCTGGAGGGAACCCAGCTCTGCCTGCCTGAGCTTTGGGAACCTGGCACTCCAGGGGTGCTGAGCGCACAGCAAGGTTAGTCCTAGGGCCCAGAGTGCTGCCGAAGGCCTCTCAACCCTGCCTGTGTCAATTGGTGCCAAAGGGGTGAGCTGAGTCCCTGGGCTGGGATGCTCAAGGGGCACAGTGTCCTCAGGCCAGGGGACCCCAAAGCCCAGCATGGGCAGAGGCCCCTCACTGCTGGACCAGGGGCTGGTGCTGCATTCACCAGGGCCCCTCTTCTGTGGGGGCCCTATCTGGGCTGTGCTCCCCAGCCCTGCTGCCACAGGAGCAGGAGGGAGGCTGGGAATGAATGCCTCCCCACTTGGCATCTCCCTGTGCCAAGGGCCTCTGCTGCTGGGGATGTGTGCCCTCCAGGACCTGTGGCATTTGGTGGACACATCTGCTCCCCTCTGGTACCCTCTAGCCTGGAGGGACTGGCACAGGGACAGCTCTGTGTCCCACTGGGCACAGGGACAACTCAGTGTCCTTGTTGGGAACAACTTCATGCACTGTCAGCAACAGGGACAGGTCAGTGTCCCCAGTGGAGACAACTCTGTCCCCATTGGGCATGAGGACAGCTCCATGTCCCTGTGTCAGCTCTGTGCCCCCACTGGGCACAGAGGTGAATCTGTGTCCCCAGTGGGCTGGGGGCAGTTGTAATGGCTGTGTGACACCATGGAGTGTGACACTTCTGGTTGCACTGAGCCCAGCCCTCCCTACAGGGGGCTTTGTTTGGTGCTGGGGGACAAATGGGCCCTCGGGGGACCCTGAGAGTCACCACGGGCCAGTGGCATGGGCTCACTGATGTCCCTACACCCAGTCCTGACACAGGAGGGTATAAATAGCAGCTCTGTCACCTCCTGTCACATGCCCAGTGCTGGCAGGTCCCCTGCCCCTGGCTGGGGGCACAGCTGTTCCTGGGAGAGGGAGGGATGGCCAGAGGGGCGCCCCATCCCTCCTGCACTTCCACCACAGATGCCGCCCCACAGACCTGCAACAGTTCCTGGGGGGCATCCAGGGGTCCAGGCTGTCCCTCTGGGGACATCACTGTCACTGCCCTTGGAACACAGACCCCAACCCAGCATGGGGACAGAGCTGAGATGGTTGGACCATGCCCACCCCACCAATATGAGGTCCCTGTGCCCCATGGGGACCCATTGCCCACTCTAGGTGCTTCCCTGGGGACTTAAAGGGCACTTCTAGCCCCAAAGAGAGCAAAAAGGGAAATTTGTGCCCATTTCCCCCCTCTCCGCCCCGATCCCATGCGCTCCGTGGGCAGAAATGGTCACTGCGGTCTGGGGCAGCTCTAAAAATACCCGATCCCTGACAGTGACAGCTGCAGCCAGGCCAGGGGGGCCCCGCAGCGGGGCCGGGGCTGCCAGCCCTGGTGTCCCCTCGCTGTCGGGACAGCCCTTGGCTCTTCCCACACACACAAGCTTTTCTGGGGGTTTTGGTGACCCTGGGGTTCTGTCCTGCTGCCCCGGTGTCCCAGCGGGACAGTGTCATGGGGCAGTGGCTGCATGCCCACGCTGGCCCCGTGGCCTGGCTGCCGGCACGCGGCCGTGGCGGCCCGGTGGCTGTGGCACTGGCTGTCCCCCGGCCTCCCCGAAGCCCCTAATCCATCTCTCGCAGCAGGAGATGCCTAAGCTGCCTTTTCATGCCGGCTCCTCTGCACACGGGCTCGCGCGCTCTCAATGCCGGCGCTGGCAGGAGATGTGTCCGACAAGCTGAGGGGAACCTCCCCCGCCAGCAAGGTCAAGGTGTGCTTAAGCCACTTTCCCCATGTCCGCCCCGGTGGGCTTTGTGCCCCACCACCACCAGGAGTGGCTTTGGGGGACAGCACAGCTCTGGAGGCTCACCACCCTGAGGGATCAGGCAGGCAGACCCATATCGTGGGGGGGCTCATCCCCCAGCTCATCACAGCCAGTCTCAGGGTCACCCACTACCCCCCCGATCCCAGCTGGGGACCTTCTGTGGTCCTTGGCGAAAGCTGTGCCTGCTGCCAACCAGGCTGCCCCCAGGGCGGGAATACCTCAGGGCTTGGCTCACCCCACAGGCAGCCCAGGGCTCATCTCTGCCCCCCCCGGCCCCCTGGGCAGTGCTGCTCACAGACCCCTCCCACACACGGAGCCACTGCAGACCATCAGACCAGTTCAGACCAGTACAAACCAAGCCTGAGCACTACTCTCTCAGGCCCACAGGGCCGGGTGCACACATGTCTGTGTGCACACATCTGTATCTGTGTGTCTGGGCACTTGTGTGCCAGCTCATACCCAGGCATGTACGGCCCTTGCCCAGGACCCCGTTTCTCCGGTGACCCCGGAACTCCTGTTCCCTTGGTGACAGATCCCCGTGCTCTGCTGGCACCTCGCGCCTGCCGCCAGCCAGGGCCTTTGTGCCTGGTTTTAATTAGAGGCTCTTAAGTGTGAAACAAAGCCAAGGGCAGGGCTGGGGGGCCCTTCCCTTCCTCTGCACTCCTGGGGGACCCCCGAGGTCCCCCATCCTGCCTGGCATTGCCTGCCACATCTCCTTCATTCCCCACTTCTGCTTTGCCATCCTCTGTGCCCATGCCTAAGGGACACTTACTGCAAAACTGGTGCTGCCAGTAGAAGTACTGCCCTTCAGAGTGGTGCTGGCCACCAGCCCTGCATGGGGCCATGCACAGGGCCTGTGCCAGATGTGGTGCCATCCCCAGTGTCACCCCCCCAGGGCACCTGTCCCCAGGGAGGAGTCTCAGAAAGAGGCCTGTGGCTGGGCTATGGAGCTGCTGTGGGTGATACGGGTGTTCCCAGCTGTGTCCCCCATCCCTGGCTTGGATGGGTGCAAGGAGAACCCCACAGGCATCCTGGCACCTCATGGTGCTGGGGGAATCCGCGGTGGGGGGGGGGGGGCTGCATGGGCACCATGTCCTGCTCCATGAGGGACACAGGAGCCACCAGACTTTTGGAGGTCCCCATGGGCCTCCCCCTGGAGACCCTTGGGTGCTGGGAGCAAGGGACTGGCAACACTGGGTGCCCACCAGCATCCCCCAGTGCTGTACTGGGATGAAGTGAGAGTGGAGCAGTGGGAGCCCTGGGACTCCTGCGTGCCCCCCACCCTGTGCAGCTCTGTGAGGACACGAAGGGGAGCTGGGTTTGGCCCCATACTCCCAGAAATGCCCAGTCTGGGCAGCCCCCACCCCCTCCCACTGTGTGCAAGGGCTGCTCCTTGTCTTCACAGTGTCCCCTCCACCCAGGGCACCAACCCCAGACCCCCATGGGAAGGTTTGGGGAGGGGCAGCACCCTCTCCCACCCCTCATGCCCCTGGCAGGGCCTGGGGGTGGGGCTGGAGATGGGGCTGGAAGCCTGGTGACAGGGACAAGTAATACCAACAGGATTCCCTGGCCACCCTGAATGTCCCTGGGAGGGGACACCTCTGAGCAGGCAGGACCCCCATTAGCTGACACCCCCAGTCCACGCAGGAGTTCCTCTCAGGGCTGACTGGTGGGTCTGCTTTGGGTTTTGCCCTCCCCAGGAGGGCTCGGCACCCACTCTGGGTGGAACCATGTCCCATTGTGACCCTGGAGGCTCTGGGGACCCTTGTCACAAGCCACCGGCACCTGGGAGGACCGGGACAGCCTCTGCAACCCCTTCTGGAAGTGAAATCCCCCCCATCTCCAGAAAGAATCCAAAATCTGAAGCGTTTAGGAAGCCAAGATCCACGTGGCTGTGCAGACACCCTTGTACCCCTCCGTCCCTGTCCCTGTGAGCCTGGGGACACGGTGGGGGTCACCCAACCAGACCGTGCGCACCATAGGGCCGGAGCAGCGGCCCTGCATTCCCACTTCAGCCAGGGAGCGGGAACGGGAGCGGGAACGGGCCGTAGGCAGCGCTGGCCGAGCTCCGGTCTCGGCCCCGCCGCCGGCGTCGTGCCTCTCTGCCGCCTCCCGCCCGGGACCACCGGACACCCAGCGACCCCTGCGGGGCCCAAAGGCAGCACGCCTGGGTGCCCCAAAGGGGACAGCCGGCTCTGGCTCCCATCTCACCGCCTCACCCCACAGCAGCCCCGGAGCCTCCGCCATCCCCGGGAGCGGGGAGAGCCCCCGCCAGCCCCTCCGGGACACCCGGCACGTCCGGCCCGGGGAGCTGGCGGGGGGGCGGGGGGGGCGGCAGCATCGTGTGTCCCGGCTTTCCCCCCCAGGCTTTGATTTTGGAGCCCCCCCTGCCCTTCCCCCTCGGCCAGGAGCCGCAATGGTTTCAATTACGCTGTGAAAGGCGGTGGGGCCCCCTCTTTTCACGACAGCCCGGGTCTCCTGCTCACAACAAAAGCTTAAGTTACAGGAAAGGGGAGAGAAAGGGAGGGAGGACGCGCAGGGAGGGAGGGAAGGGGGCTGCCAGGAGCCCCCCAGCCCCCCAAAACGGAGCAGACGGGGGCAAGGAGCTCCCCACCACAGCCCTCCCGGCTGCCCTTCATCCCCCAGCCCCCCAAAACTGAGCGGACAGGGGCAGAGGCTCCCCACCACAGCCCCTCCAGGGAAAGTGGGGGAAAGGCAGCCCCTTGCCTTGGGAAAGGCAGCCCCCCATTCTCGTGCTGAAATTTGGGGTGATCACCTTCAGTTTCGTTCCCTAAAAAAGGGAACTCCAGTGGATCCCAGTCTCTCCCAGTGTGTCTGAGTCACCCCAGTGTCCCGGTGCCCCTCAGTGTGCGCTTGACTCCCCAGTGTGTCCTTTGACCCCCCTGTGCTTGACCTCCCTGTGTCCCAACAGTCTCAATCTGTCTTGGATGGCCGCAGCACGTCCTGGATCCCCCTGCTGTGTCCCAGTGTCCCCCCGCCATGTGTCCCAGTGTTTCCCCAGTGTTCCAGTCCCCCCTCGTGTGTCCCAGATCCCCCCAGCATGTCCTGGATCCTCCCAGTGCATTCTGGTTCCCTCCAGACATATCCCTGTCCATCTCTGCCATGTCCAAGACCAACTCCCCTCCCCACCCAGTGTGTCCCAGTCCCTACCAGTGTGTGTCCCTGTCCCAACATGTGTCCCAGTTCCCCACAGTGTGTCCCACTCCCCCAGGCCTGTCCTACTGCCCTGTTTTGGGGACACCCCTGGCTGTGCAGTGGCCTTTTGGGGGTGCAACACCATGGGCAGCCCTTGGGGTGGTGACACTGCCTGGCCAATGCCTGGGGACAAGGGATGTTGGGCCAATACAGCCTGTCCTGGAGGTCTCCAGTGGGGCTTGGGAGCTAATCCTGCTGCACTGCAACCTAAAGTGGGACCTGGGACAGTAGGGGACCCCTTGCAGCACATTAGAGGGGATGTAGGTCTTGGGCTGGGGGGAGCAGCCCCACAGGTGGGGGGTCAAGGTGAGCATTAGGGGACATGGGCAGTGCAGAGGACACAAGGGGGGCACAGGAGACACAGAGGGGGCAGAGGACATGGAGGGAGTGCAGAGACCACAGCAGGGCTAGGGCACACAGCGGGGGATGCACGGGACACGGGGGCAGGGGACACGGAGGGTGCAGAGCACTTGGGGGGCACAGGGTACATGGCAGGCACAGGGGACAGGAGAGGGGCACGGGACAGAGGTACAGTGACCACGGTGGTCGTCAGGAGACTCGCTGGAGAAGTAGGGGACACAGGGGGACACAGGACAGCAGGGCACACAGAGCAGGGACAAGGAGACAAAGGGGGGACACAGGACAGCAGAACACACAGAGCAGGGACCAAGGGGACACGGGGGCACTGGACATCAGGACACATACAGCGGGGACAAGGGGACACGAGTGACACAGGACAGCAGGGCACACAGAGCGAGGACAAAGGGACACGGGGGGGACACAGGACAGCAGGGCACACAGAGTGGGGACCAAGGGGACACGGGGCACAGGGGACACGGGCGGCAGAAGCCACAATTCGGTTTGGGGACACAGGGCACACGGCAGGGCCGCTCCCCGCGGCCCCGGCCCGACCCCGCCCACGGGGGGAGTTCGCCCGGCTCGGAAAAACTTTGGGGGGGGGCGGTGACCCCCGGGGTGGGGGCGGGGCTTGGTGGGCGTGACCCGGGCCGGAGTGGGCGTGGCGGCCGCGCCGTTTGAATGTGATTGGCGGAGCGGGCGGGGCGGGGGCGGGGCGGGGGGCGCTGGCTCCGCCTGGCGGGGACGCGGCGCTGCCCCGCACAAAGGCGGCGGGAGCGTCCGGTGCGGTCGCTCCGTTCCCCGCGCCCCGGGACCCCGGCACCCCCTCCCGCACCCCCCCCCGGCACCCCCCGGGACCCGCCTCCCGCCACCCTCCCGGCACCACCGCCCGCCCGCGGCTCCGGGAGCAGCAAGAGCGCCAAGTTCGGGCAGCGGGAGCAGCGCCGCGGAGCTCCGGGAGCGCCACGTCCGAGCACCGGAGCCGTCCCGCCACGCACAGTAAATCGAGACACCGGGAGCCGTCCCGCCGGGCACGGGGTAGGCGGACAGCGGGCAGCGGGAGCCGTCCGGGCTGCGCCGGGTACGGGGGATCCGGGCGCCGGGAGCCGTCCAGGCGGGAGCTGAGAGTATCCAGTCACCGGGGATCGTCCAGCCAGCACCGGCCGCGGCGGAGCTGATCCCTGAGAGCCGTCGAGTCAGCATCGGGCGCGGCAGATTAGGCCACCCGGAGTCATCCAGGCGGGACCAGAGTGTGTCCAGTCACCGGGAGTCGTCCAGGCAGTACCGGGCACGGCAGCCCCGGACGGGAGGATTGGCCGTCCGGCTGGGCACAGGGCACGGTAAATCGGGCTGCACGGCTCGGGGCACCATGGGCCCCCTCGGCGTGCTGCCCGCCCTGGCCTGGCTGCTGGCGGGGCTGAGCGTGCCAGCGCCGAGCCGGGCCCAGCTGCACGGCGAGAAGGGCATCTCCATCCCCGACCACGGCTTCTGCCAGCCCATCTCCATCCCGCTCTGCACCGACATCGCCTACAACCAGACCATAATGCCCAACCTGCTGGGTCACACCAACCAGGAGGACGCGGGGCTGGAGGTCCACCAGTTCTACCCGCTGGTGAAGGTTCAGTGCTCGCTGGAGTTGAAGTTCTTCCTGTGCTCCATGTACGCGCCGGTTTGCACGGTACTGGAGCAGGCCATCCCACCGTGCCGCTCCATCTGCGAGCGGGCACGCCAGGGCTGCGAGGCCCTCATGAACAAATTCGGGTTCCAGTGGCCGGAGCGGTTGCGTTGTGAGAACTTCCCCCGGCACGGCGCCGAGCAGATCTGTGTGGGGCAGAACCACTCGGAGGATGGCAGCTCCCCAGCGCTGCTGACCAGTGCCACGCCACTGGCCGGCCAGGGCACCCCCGGCGCCCCTCGCTACGCCACCCTCGACCACCCCTTCCACTGCCCACGGGCGCTGAAGGTGCCCAGCTACCTCAACTACAAGTTCCTGGGGGAGAAGGACTGCGCGGCGCCCTGCGAGCCCACCCGGCCCGACGGCCACATGTTCTTCAACGAGGACGAGATTCGCTTCGCCCGCATCTGGATCCTCATCTGGTCCGTCCTGTGCTGCGCCTCCACCTTCTTCACTGTCACCACCTACCTGGTGGACATGCAGCGCTTCCGCTACCCCGAGCGACCCATCATCTTCCTCTCGGGCTGCTACACCATGGTGTCGGTGGCCTACATCGCTGGCTTCGTGCTGGAGGAGAGGGTGGTCTGCAACGAGCGCTTCCAGGAGGACGGCTATCGCACTGTGGTGCAGGGCACCAAGAAGGAGGGCTGCACCATCCTCTTCATGATGCTCTACTTCTTCAGCATGGCCAGCTCCATCTGGTGGGTCATCCTCTCCCTCACCTGGTTCCTGGCTGCCGGCATGAAATGGGGCCACGAGGCCATTGAGGCCAACTCCCAGTACTTCCACTTGGCCGCCTGGGCAGTGCCAGCGGTCAAGACCATCACCATCCTGGCCATGGGGCAGATTGATGGGGACCTGCTGAGCGGCGTCTGCTTTGTGGGCCTCAACAACATTGACCCTCTGCGAGGCTTCGTGCTGGCCCCACTCTTCGTCTACCTCTTCATAGGCACCTCCTTCCTCCTGGCCGGTTTCGTCTCCCTCTTCCGCATCCGCACCATCATGAAGCACGGCGGCACCAAGACGGAGAAGCTGGAGCGGCTCATGGTTCGCATCGGGGTCTTCAGCGTGCTCTACACCGTCCCGGCCACCATCGTCATCGCCTGCTACTTCTACGAGCAGGCCTTCCGCGAGCACTGGGAGCGCAGCTGGATCAGCCAGAACTGCAAGAGCTTGGCCATCCCCTGCCCGCTGCACTTCACCCCCCGCATGACCCCCGACTTCACCGTCTACATGATCAAGTATCTCATGACTCTGATCGTGGGCATCACCTCTGGGTTTTGGATATGGTCGGGCAAAACCCTGCACTCCTGGAGGAAGTTCTACACTCGGCTCACCAACAGCAAGCAGGGCGAGACCACGGTGTGACCCCCCTGGCCCCGCCGCCCTTCGGCCTGAAATATTTTTTTGGGGGGGGTGGGGGGGGAGGAGTTATTATATATTTTTTATTTTTAGATTTATTAACGTCTAAGGGGTGTCTCTCTTTCTCTTTGAATTTTTTTTTTTTTTTGTAATTAAACCTGTAAATAGCATTTGTAAATTTAAGTATATATTTCTATTTAAAAATGTGAAAAAAGAGAGGGAGAAAATAGGAGGAGAGGGAGGGAGAAATAGGAGAAAAAGGAAGGGAGAAGAGGGGAGGAAAAAGGACAAAAAGGGGAAAAATAGTGGAAAAAGGAGGAAAAAAATGGGAAAGAAAAACGGAAAGGAAGGAAAAAAGGAGACGAGGGAAAAATGAGCAGCAAGGGGTGAAAAAAGGAGAAAAGCAAGGAAAAAAGGGGAAAATGAGAGAAAAAGGAGGAAAGGGAGGAAAAAAGTGGGAGAGAAGAGGAAAACAGGAAAAAGGGGAGAAAAACAGAAAAGGGCAGAAAAAAGGAGAAAAGGGAAGAAAAATTAGAAAAAGGAGAAAAAACAGGAGAAGGAGAGAAAAAGATAAAAAAAGAGGGGAAAAGAAGAAAAGGAGATTTAAAAAAACAAGGAGAGAAAAAGGATTAGGAAAAGAGAGAAAGAGGTGGGAAAAGGGAGAAAAAAAGAGGAGAAAAAGGGGAAAAACACTGCCAAGCCTGGGAGAGGACCCTCGGCCCTCTGCTCCCCCCTTCCTGCTCCATCCCGGCTCCCTCCAGCCCTGCTCTGCTGGCCCCTGGAAAAAAGGGAGAAAAAAGGCAAAAAACCCCAAAACCAAGCCCATTTTTCTCACTCTCCTTTCAAAACTCCCCAAGAAAGTGGATTTTTTCTTCCCCACCCCTTTGCTCCCACGAGACCCTGGGCTGGGGCTGCCACCCCCCGGGGCTCTCCCTGGGCCCCCCTGCTTGGCTGATGATTTTTCCTCCCAAATCCCTTTTTGAACAATCCTTCACAAATACAAACGAGTCAAAAAATGCCAGATTATTCCCGAGGGCTTTTTATTTTCCCAAAAAAACCTCCCAATAATTATATTATGGGGGTTCCCATGGATTCTGCCGGGCCCCCCACTTCCACTGGCCCGTGGGGATGAGCCAGTGCCTCCCTCCAGCTGGAACAAAGCACTTTGAAAGAGGGAAAAAAGGGATTTTTAACCCTAAAAATGAGGAATTTTCAGTGTGCAGTGGGAGGGGGGGAGCCTCTCCTGTGTTCCCCCCCCAACCCCGGGAGGAAATAGCTCACATTTTCTCTGGGATTAGGGGTTTGGCTGGGGTGGGCCCCTGTCCCGACTCCGGTTCGATCTGTCGGGATTTGAGGGATGCTGGAGGGGGGATGTAGGGGAGTTTCAGCTGGAGGGGGACAACTCAGGGCAGGGAGGGGGCCTGAAAGGATGGATTTAATCAGCTGGGTTTAATTGGAACGAAAAAAAATGCTCTTCCCAAAATGGAGAGGAAGACCTGGCCACGAAGCCCTGGCCCCAGAGGTGCCCCAAAACGAGCCCCGGGGAGCCTCAGCCCTTCTGGTCTCCCTCGTTCCAGGAGATTTGGGGGTCCCTGGAGCACAAAGAGGGATTGCCGGGGCATTGCGCCATTCCCCTTCTCCCAGCAAAGGCCGGGAAAATCCGCAAACCCCCTTAAAAATCCCAGTTCCGTGGTGAGGGTGAAGTGGGAGCTGAAGGGGTTAAGGCAGCTCCTCTCCAGCACATTTTGGAAAGGAAAAACTCTTTGGATCCGGTTTAATTTTCCAGCGATGACTTGGAAGGGGGAGAGAAGAGGGGGAGAAACTTATCCAGGGCTTCTTTTCCCCCTCTGTGGTTTGGAGAAGCAGTTTGGGGGTTGGGCTGGGCTGGTCGGGACCTCCCTCAGCCCCCCCTTGGCACCCCCCAGGACACCCCAGCATCCCCTGTAACCCCAGCCCCTGCCTCGGGAGCCTCTGGAAGTGGGAAGTCGGGCAGGGCAGTTCCTGCAGTCTGTTCTGGTGGTGGCATGGGCAGGCTGAGCCTCAGCCGAGACATCAGGGGACCCCCTGCACCCCTCAATGCCCACCCTGAGGGTGCCACTCAGGGGGTCCCCCTTTGCCAAGGGGGTCCCGGGCTGTTTCCAGCCCTGGCTCTGGGTGCTTCAGCTTTGGGGTGCTGCCCTCGGGGTCCTGGCCCTGGCTGGAGAGTCCTGCTCCCCAAAAAGCTGCTCCCCCCCAAGGCTGCTTTGTTTTCCGGAGGCGAAGCGCAGATCACGGGGGACGGGGGAATGTAAACTCTCCACCCAGGAATGCAGGAGCTCCGAGAGGAGATTTTTTTAAAAGGCTTCATGTCCTGGCTTTGGAAAACAGAGCTGGGATCTGGGATTGCTGGGGCTGCTCTTGTGCTCCGGTGGTGCTGAGGGATCGGGGGTTCTGGAACCCACTGGGAGTCCCTGGCCCCCCTCCCTGGCCCCACAGGCTCCTGTGATAGAGTGGGAGTAGGAGGAACTGGGCCAGGTCTGTGCCCTTTCCAAGCAATTTTTGGGGGGTTTTGGAAGTTTTTGGCTCTCAGGGCTGTTTGCAGCCTGGGCAGGAGGAGCTGGAGGGTGTCTGCAAGCAGCAGTCAGCATGTGTCCCCTATGTCCCTGCTCTGTCACCCGAGGGATGGGGCACCCTGGGAAACACCAGGGACAGGTCACGCCAAAGATGGAGCTCTTTGGGGAGAATGGGTCACCCGAGGGACAACTCAGCCTGGGTACAGGTCACCCTGGGGATGGGTGACCCTAAGGATGTGTCACCCCGGGAGCAGTTGATTGATCTCTGAAGAGAGATCACCCCAAATCCAGCTAACCCCATAGATGGGTCACCCCATGTCCAAGTAACCTTGGGGATGTCACCCAAACAGGTGCCCCCAGGTGCCACTAATCCCAGGGATGGGGACAAGGGACAGGGACCTCCTTGCTGAGCAGGGCTGTCCCCAGGCCGGTGACTCCCATCCTCCTCTTCCCCTTTTAAGCCGAGTGAAGAGGGAGCAAACGCCAGCGGGTCGGGCCGTGCTCCCTCCCGGCCGTGCGGGGGTCCTTTGATGTCCCCTAATGAGCTCCGCTCTGTTTTCACAGCTGCCACCGCCGCGGGAGTCAATTAACGACAAACCCGGGCTGGTCCCCGAGCACCCGCAACTCATCACAGCAGTACCACCAGTGCTCGCTGGGCTCGTGCTCCTGGGCATGGGGACAGGGCTCAGCTCAGCCGTGGGTGATGGCACTGGACTGTCCCAGTACAGGGACAGCCCCGGCTGTGGAAGCACTGCAGGCAAGGGAGAGGAGGGAGGAACTGGGACAAGGACCCTGGGTCATGCGGTGTCCCCAGCACTGGTTGTCTCTACTCCTGGGACCCAGGCCGTGGTCACTGCTGTCCCCTGCTGCTGGCTGTCCTGTCCCCTGGACCATGGGCTGTCCTGGCCACAGGCTCTCCTGTCCCCTCTCCCTCATTGGGGCTGTCCTGTCTCCTGGGGCTGTTCTGTCCCCTGTCCCCATGGCCCCCAGGTTCCTCAGTCCCCAGGCTGTCCCTTTTTCAGTCCCGGGTCTCAATTCCCTCAGAGCAGTGGGATCCATCTCCCCTGTCCCCTCCCCTGCCACTGCTCTCCTTGTCCCGGTCACCAGCAGTGACACGGAGGTGGCAGAGGGAGGTGACAGGGCACACGGATGTGACAAAGGGACATCTCTTTGCTACACTTCACGTGTCTCCATGATCACTTGGTATGATAGGTCCTCAGACTTTGTGGGGACATCTCTGGCTGTCCCCACCTTCTGGCTCCATGTGCCTTCACCCCCACGGGGACAGAGCCAGCAGTGACCCGAGGGCCCAGCACCCAATGGTGGCAGCGGGGTCCCGGGTGTCCCCGGCCCCCCCGGGCCGGCTGTCCCCGCCGGGCGGGCGCTGGGATCTGACTGCGGCCGAGGCCGAGCCCTGGCCGGGCGCCAGCGGGGACAGGCGGCTGAATTGGGCTCCGGCCGCGCCGCTCTTAAAGGAGACGGAGCCGCCAGGGAACTGCCGGGAGGGACCTCGGACGGGACCGGCACCTCGGGGGTCCCGGGCGGGGAGGGTCTGCCAGGGCAGGAGCCCGATCCTGTGCCCATCCCGGCCAGGTGTGCGCGGTGCGTGTGGGATCCATCCCCGTCACTGTCCCCGAGCCGTGTGGGATCCCGGCTCTGTACGGGGACACACCTGAAGGGTGGGGAGTGGGGAATGTGGGGCCGCCTCCACACCCCAGCATTGTCCTGGAGAGCTTGGGGTCAGTGGGTGTGATGAGCTGTGCCAGTCACAGTGTCCTCCCCTCCCCTGGACACAGGGATGGGGGCCCTGGCTCCATCCCAGCGCCTCTCCTGCAGGGTAGGGATGGATGGACGCAGCTGGGTGGACCCAGTCTCCAACCTGGGGAACTCCTGGAGAACCTGGGGTTGGTGGACACAGGGTGGGTGGGCATGTGCTCCCATCTCCATTCTGGTGCACCTCCTGGGGGAGCTGGGATGGATGAGATTGGGATCCCACCAACATCCAGGGCCTGACCAGAGAGTGTTGGGTGAATGGACAAGGAATGGATGGATGGATGGATGGATGGATGGATGGATGGATGGATGGATGGATGGATGGATGGATGGATGGATGGATGGATGGATGGATGGATGGATGGAGAGATGGATATCAGATGGATGGATGTGAATTGGATGCACATGTGTGGAATGGGTGGATGTGAGGTGGGTGGACATGGAGCAGATGGACATGGATGGAATGAGTAGGCTCAGGATGGGTGGACACAGATGGGATGGGTGGATGGATGGACACGGTCTCCCCCACCCCCCCAGAACCCCTCCCTGCCCTGTCCTGCAGGGCTCGGCCCGGGGCTGCACCTTCTCCAGCTGCCCTGGCCGGGGAAGGGTCTGGCCGGGGGGCCCAGGGGGCTCCGGGGGAGGGGCTGGCCGGGGGGCCCAGAGGGGGTTCGGGGGAGGGTCCGGGCGGGTGCGGGGGCGGCTCCGGAGGCGGCAGCGGCTCCGGGTGCGGGAATGTTTGTGCAGCTGGAGCCGATTATGGGGCGGGAGCGGGAGGGGGGAGGGGGGGCGAGGGGGTCGTGCAAGGGGGAGAGGGATGTGCAGGCAGAGCAGAGAGTGTGTGCAGGGGGCTCCCCACCTGCGTGGAGTGTGTGTGGAGGGTCCCCAGGCACCCCCGTGCCCATGTGGGGTGCCACCCACTCCGACCTGTCCCTCACAGGCACCCCGCCTGTGCCCCCGCCCCACACGCGTGTGCAAACGCCGGGGACACGCCAGGGACACGTCGGGGACATGCGTTCACACTCTCGGGCTGTGGGTGCCCCTCAGGGCCTGCGGGGTCACTCCCCCCACGCTGGGGATCCCCAGCCCGGCCCCAGCTCTGGTCCCTGCGCTCAGCTCACTCCGGTCCCCGCTGACGCCCTGAAGGCTCCCGGGGCTGGGGGGGCGCAGCCACAGCCGGGGGCAGGGCGGTCTAGAGGCCATTGATTGTCCCTGCCCTGTCTGGGTGGGTGAAGGAGCCACCACTGCAGGGACCTTGGGGGTGCCCCCTCAGCTGTGCCCAGCTCTGCCCCCCTTATCTGGCCCTGATTGCCCCCTGGAGATGGAGCAGGGGAAACCAGTGACAGGGGAAGGGGGGATGGCAACCGCAAAACAGAAAATTGGGAGTGCCTCATGGCACCTGGAGCCACCCATCAGAGGACACCCCAAAACCCAGAATTCCCCCATCAGGGTTTAACCCCTGCTCTGCCAAGACAATGACACTGCCTGATCCCACTCCCTGTTTCCATTGTTTTTACCCCAAAACAGCTGGTTCAGGTTGGACAAATTATTCCCTTGGCCCAATGTCCGAATTTTTATTCCTTATTCTTTATTTTTATTAGTTGTTGTCATTCTTATTAATAAAGGGAAAGAAATCACCCCCCAGCATGGCAAATGACCTGCTTGCCTTTGCGTCCTCTGGAAAGGGATGGATGGATGGATGGATGGATGGATGGATGGATGGATGGATGGATGGATGGATGGATGATGGATGGATGGATGGATGGAGGATGGATGGCTGGATGGCTGGCTGGCTGATGGTGGCTGGCGGCTGGCTGGCTGGCTGGCTGGCTGCTGGCTGGCTGGATGGCTGGCTGGCTGGCTAGCTGGCTGGCGGGCTGGCTGGCTGGCTGGCTGGCTGCTGGATGGCTGGCTGGCGGGCTGGATGGCGGGTGGCTGGCTGCTGGCTGGCTGGCTGGCTGGTGGCTGCTGGCTGGCTGGCTGGCTGGCTGGCTGCTGGCTGGCTGGCTGGCTGGCGTGCTGGCTGGCTGGCTGGCTGGCTGGCTGCTGGCTGGCTGGCTGCGGGCTGGCTGGCTGGATGGCTGGCTGGCTGGCTGGCTGGCTGGCTGGCTGGCTGGCTGGCGGGCTGGCGGGCTGGCTGGCTGGCTGGCTGGCTGGATGGCTGGCTGGCTGGCTGGCTGGCTGGCTGGCTGGTGGCTGGCTGTCTGGCTGGCTGGCTGGCTGGCTGGTGCTGGCTGGCTGGCTGCTGGCTGCTGGCTGGCTGGCTGGCTGGGAGGGCTGGCTGGATGGCTGGGCTGGATGGCTGGATGGCTGGCTGCGCGGGCTGGCTGGATGCTGGCTGGGCTGGATGGCGGGATGGGGGCTGGCTGGCTGGCTGGCTGGCTGGCTGGCTTGGATGGCTGGATGGCTGGCGGGCTGGGGGCTGGCTGGCATGGCTGGCTGGCTGGCTGGGCTGGCTGGGGGGGATGGATGGCTGGCTGGCTGGCTGGCTGGCTGGAGGCTGGATGGCGGGCTGGATCTCAGATGGCTGGCTGGCTGCTGGCTGGATGGAGGGCTGCGGCTGGCTGGCTGGCTGGCTGGCTGGCTGGCTGGCATGGCTGGATGGCTGGTGATGGCTGGCTGGATGGATGGATGGATGGATGGATGGATGGATGGATGAGGGATGGATTGACGGACAGACCGTGTCTCTGCCTGCACCACCCTCTGCCTCCACCCTCACCCTGTGCCAGCTGGGTTTCAGGGGTGAATGTGGCGTTCAAAACCTGTTTAATATTCTTTTTTGGGGTGGGTTCATTAAATCCAGAGACAGGTCCAGTGCCAGGATGGGCAGACTCTCCATAATGCCAGGATGTGCCTGGTGCACACAGGCTCCTGCTCATGGACCCTGAGTTTCACCCACAGGTCCCTGGCTTTTCCTTCATCAAAATCCCTGCTCCATTACCTGCCTGAAGCCTCCTTTTGGGCTTTGATGCATCATCCCTCCATTTCTGAGAGTTTTCTTACATGGAATTTGGAGGAGCACAGGGCTGGCTCCATCCTGGTGCTGCAGGATCTGGCTGCCATCACTGTGATGAGCTGGGAGTGGCTGGGTCAGGTCTCAGAGCCAGGGATCCCAGTGGCTGCTCCCCGAGCTTTTCCCACTGCAGGGAGGCAGATGAGGGGCTTGAACGGCCCCCTCAGCCCCCCAGTTCCACACAGACAGCCCTGACCCATTAAACATCATCTGCTGGGCACCGAAACCTAGCTGCTGAAGTGGGCATTGGTGCCACCTCTCTGTGCCTGTCCCCAGGGCTGGCACCTCCTGGGGGATCCCACAGTGACAATGTGATCTCACAGTGACATTGGGATCCCACAGTGACATGACTCCCCAGGAGCATCCAGGGGCAGGGTTTTGGTTTTATTCTGCAGGGTTTTGGTTTTATTCCCCATTTGATATAAACCTGACCCTTTCAGGTTTCTAGCTTTTCCAGTGGCAGAAGGGGGCTGCTCTGAGGGCTGCTCGGGGACACAGAAGGATGGGCTCGGCCGTGGGTGGCTTTGGGGGGCTCAGTGTGGTTTGGGGGCTGTTTTCTGACCAGCTGAGGGTGCAAGGCCGGGTTTGCCCCCACTGCAGGCAGCGCTCCGGGAGCAGAGAAGGGGGTGGGAAGGGAGTGGACAGCACTGGGGAACACAGCGGGAAGGGTCTGACCACCCAGTGAGGCCCGGGAGAGGGACAGGGTCCCCTTGTGGGGTCGGGGACACATGGACAGGGACACAGGGACAGGATCCTCCTCAGGGACACAGGGCCAGGATCTGCCCTGAGACACAGGGCCCGCAGAGGTGCCATGGCCCTGCTGGGCTCTGCTCCCTTCCCGGGGCTGTCGGGGCGCTGAGGGGTCCATGGGGATGTGGGTCCTCGGGGACCCCCAGCAGGACGTCCCCCTCCAGTGCCGGACCCACGGCTGGGGATGTTCCGCGCGGGACCCCCCGCCCCACCCAGCCCCAGCGGCTTTCCCGGTTCCCCGACCCCGCGCAGGTCCCGCTCGGGACCCCAGGCCCGGTGTCCCCAGCTCCTTCCCGGGGGCGCGACCCCCGCGGGGCCCCCGACAGACATCGCGACGCGCCCCTTGGCCACGCCCATTCATTGACCACGCCCATAGATGACGACACACTTACCACAGACTACGCCCACTTCCCTGGTGACTTCCCGCCTATGGAAAGGCCCCGTCCCTCCCCTGGACCACGCCCCTCCCCTGGCCCTCGCGCCCTTTGCCTGCCACGCCCCCTGGCCAAAGCCACGCCCCCAGCCCAGACCACGCCCCTCATCCTCGCGGTGTGCTGGGCGCAGAACCCGCCCAAAGTCCCGCCCCTTCAACGTCACAGCCTCAGCCTCGCTCTCTCCCCGCCCCTTTCAACCACAACCCATAAGACCACGCCTACTCCAACTACGGAAACAGCTCATTAGGCCACGCCCCTTCCCGCGCCCCAACCGACACCACGCCCCTTGCCCTCTGCGCAGGCGTCGTTCAGTAGACCCCGCCCCCTAGTCCCGCCCCTCCGTATTCCCCGCTCGTTCCGCCGCACGCGCGGGGGGACTGCAGTTCCCAGCATGCCGCGCGCGCGGAAGGGGCGTGGCCGCGGCGCCGCTTCCGTGCTGGCGGCGAAGCGGAGGAGCGGCAAGATGGCGGCGGCGGCGGTGCTGGAGCTGCAGCGCGCGCAGTCCCTGCTCTCCACCGACCGCGAGGCCTCCATCGGCATCCTGCACTCTATCGGTGAGCGCCGGCCCGCCGCCCGCGCCGCCCGCGCCCCGCCGCTGCCCGCGTCGCGCGGAGCCCCGCGCCGCTGCCGCTGCTGACTCACCGTGCGCGCCGGGCGGGAGCGCGGCCTGGGCCCGGCCCCGCGGCGCTGCCCCGCGCCGGGACGGCACCGGCGGCGGCCCCCGCACGTGCGGGCACGGCCGGCAGGAGCTGTCGGTGCCGGGCGAAGCGGGGGCCGCGCTCCGGGAGCCCGGCGGCGGGGCCGGTGCCCGGTGCGTGTCCGCGGAGCCGCTCGGAGCAGCCCCCGAGCCGGGCCGGGCGTTCCTCCCCGTTCGGCTGGAATGAACACGCCGGCCCGGGATGCCCCATCGGAGTGTGCCGGTGCCGGTAGTGCGGGGTGTCGCGGCTCTCGGTCGGGGCGGTTCGCTGCGGGTTTGGGGCGCGGTGTCACGGCCCGGTCCGGCCGTGCCCTAGGCCGGGCGCGCTCCGATGTTCGCTCCCGCAGCGCTGCCGTTCCGCCGGTGCTGACTCGCACGGAGTCGCGGAGGTTTCCCGGTGCCGCGGCCGAGCTCCGCTCCTGACCGGAGCTCCCTCGGGGTTCGCTTCTCCCTTTGGGCCGCGCTGCCGCGGCGCTCGGTGCTTTGGAGCGGGTGCGGGCACCGCGCGGGGCTGAGGCGTGCTCGGGAGTGCTGGGTGCAGCAGGAGGTCTTGGTTCTGGTGACCTCTGCGGAGATGCTGTCATCCCGCTGTCACTGTGCCGTCACCCCGCTGTGTCGGGAGAAGTTTTCCGAGTGTCCCCGTTGGAGCTGTCGGTGCTGCCAGGCTCTCAGAGCTGTGTTTGTCCCGCAGCGTTTTGCTCGTTCCTCAGCAGGAGGTGCCGCTCTCGGGGTCGGGCTCAGTCAGGACTCAGCCCCTGGTGTGGGTGGGGAGCATCAGAAGTGGCCCTGACAGTGTTGCTGTGATGCTTTTCTCCTTTAGAGCAAGGTTCCCTCACTTTTGGAAGGGAATTACAGGGGTGAGAGCCACAGTGGCAGTGCCCTAGAGCCGGGGTTTTGGTTTTGTTTGTGTGGAAGGCAGCAGGGAGGGAAGGGCACTGTGTGGTGGATAACTCACATGGAGCTGCTGCTGTGCACACTGGGGTTGTGCTGCTGGCTGTCACTTGTCCCTTTATCTGCCTCGGAGCAGAATCACTCCCTGGAGCAGAGGGTAGTGGCACTGCCAGGACTCAGCACTGGCAGCAGGTGTGACACCAGAGTGGGGAGGGATGTACCCACCTCACTTTGCTTGTGCTGCACTTTGTCGGTGGGATCTCAGCTTAATACACAAAGCAGCGGCATCAGCAATCCCTGAGTGGAGTATCCAACCCCAAAAGTGCCATTAAATGTCTCTTATTTGGCTCTAGTGTGTTCTGGTGGGTGATGCTGGTTCTGAGTGACACTTGCACAGCTGGATAAGCTGAGATTGTTCAAACCTGGAACTGCAGAGAGCAGGGGGCGTATGTGGGCTGCTAAAGCCCCTGTGGAGCACAGACAGAGCACTGCAAACTTCCCTGCACTGGATTTAAACTTCCCAGACCTCTTGGGGCAGGCTGAACTGCCTGGTGCCTGTTGGAGCAGGTCCTGCTCAGGGCACACATCCAGGAGCTAAGCAGCAGGGATGGTTTTCACTTCAAACACCACTCAAGGCAACTTTCCTGCTCTTTCTCTCCCCAGTGAAACGTGATGTCCAGGAAAACGATGAGGAAGCAGTGCAAGTCAAAGAGCAGAGCATCCTGGAGCTGGGGTCACTGCTGGCCAAGACTGGGCAGGCAGAAGGTGAGCCTGAAATCAGGAACTGAGGTAACAGGCAGGAGATCCTGCAGCCAGTGCATTTAGTCTCCTTACTTAGTGGGATAGCTGGAATAACAGCTTTTGGCAGGAAATGTTCTCTCAGAGACAGGACAGAAACTAAAAACCAAATAAAGAACATAAATAATAATCTGGTGTTGCTTGGCCCAGTGTTCCAAGCAATGCACAGTTCAGTCTGTGGCCTTTGATGTGGGGCAGTTTCTGGATGGGTGACTGAAGTTTAGCTAAGTTGTTCTGTTTGAGATGAGAGGTGTCTCCTGCTTGGTTTCAAATGGGAAAGTTTGTCCCATGAAATATTTTCTCACCAGCAGCTCCTCTCACAATCAATTGATTTATCTGCTGGCCATTACATCAGCAGCCCCTGTCCAGCTCTGCAGGGGACAGTCCCTCTATTGTGAGTGTGTGAGGGGACAGGGGTGGAGTTGAGTTCTCTGTTCAGTGGTGATTTGGAGTCTGCTCCTGTTTCCCGGAGAGCTCAAGGCAGCAGTTGGTTGTTTTGCACTCAGCAGTTTAGGGCTGTGCCTTTCCCCTGGAGCATTTCAGGACACTCTGTGTTCTGTGCTTGGGCTGCAGGCCTGGGCAGTGGAAATGTTTCCTCTGGGGTGGGGAAAGCACCCAACAGGCAGGTTCCATCCCACTGCAAGGGACACCAGGCCTGACTTCAGAACAGCTCATGGAAAGTTCCTGAGGGCTCAGCCAGGGCTGCAGGTCACAGTTTGTATCTGTTGTGAAATGTCCCTTGGGTCCCACTGGGAAACTCCTGTTGGGCTGGGCCATGACACTGCTCTGTGCTGGAATGAGCATTCCAGCCCTGGTCCCACTGTGGGTGGCACTTGGACAGGGCTGGGGATGGTGGGTGACTGGTCCTGAGAGGTGTTGTCCTTGTCACCTCACTCAGGTGTTCACCTCTGCAGCCCCCCCCTGCTGGGGGCTGCTTTTAGGGTCTCTGGGGAAAAACAAACCCCACCAGCACAAGGTTTTCCTGCTCCTGCAGGACAGAGGAAGCTGCTGTGCAAGTGCCCTTTCCTGGCTGAGGTCAGGAGCTCTGTGGGTGTCTGTGCTGTGCCAGTGCCCTTTGCACCCTGGTGTTTGCTCAGCAGAGATCACCAGACATGGCTGGGCCCTGCAGCAGGGGAGATGTGTGTGTGTTTGGGTAAAAAGGGGGAAATCAGAGGCTCTTCAGGTCAGTGTGGGTGTGCTGCTGGTGAGCAGAACTGAGGGCAGAGTTCTTGTGGCCTCCTCAGCTCTGCAGAGCTTGGGGCAGGGTTGAGTTTAAGGTGAAGTTTGGCACAAGGATAAAGAGCTCCAGGGTTTCCCAGAGGGTGTTAATTGATAGATTTATTTTCTTTCCAGGGGAAGGCTGAGGAATTGGGAGTAACACTGTTAACTCATCAGACTCAGGGCTGTGAGGGGGCAAACGTGGAATGTATTTGTGGTCTGTTAAAGGTACCAATAACAGCAGAGTGAGTGTGTTCTGGAGGGAAGGAAATGGACTTAGTGCCATTCAGAAGCCAGTTGTGTGTGTGCAGCTCAGAGGGAGATCAGCAGGACCTGGAGGTGTTTTCTGGAGTTATGGAGGTGGAGGATCAATGACAGGGTTCCCTGGCTTAGGGTGCTGCTGGGGGAAGGGCTCAGGCCCTTCCCCTCCTGTCCCCTTTATGGGTAGCAGTGGCAGGTCAGGGGCAGCAGCACCATCACCAGGTACAGCTGCTCCCAGAGCCCCCAGTGCTGGGCACACACTGGGATTTCATCCTGTGGCTTTCACTGCACAGGGTTTGGTTGTAGGCAGTGGAACTTCTTGGACAGCTTTGAGGGGTTCCAGTGGCCAAAGGAGGTGGTGGCTGCACTGTCCCTGGAAGTGGATAAATTAAGTTCTGTTTGATCTAAATCTGTACTATGAGATGTTTAAAAAACTTGCCAGGGCCTTAATGGGCTCCAGGAGCTAGAGAGGGACTTGGGCAGGACCCAGGGAATGGCTCCCACTACCAGAGGGCAGGGCTGGATGGGATATTGGGAATGAAGAATTGTTCCCTGGGAGGCCCTGGCACAGGGTGCCCAGAGCAGCTGAGGCTGCCCCTGGATCCCTGGCAGTGCCCAAGGCCAGGCTGGACCTTGGGGCTTGGAGCAGCCTGGGACAGTGGGAGGTGTCCTTGCCATGGCAGGGGTGGCACTGGGTGGGCTTTGAGGTCCCTTCCAATCAAAACCATTCGGTGATTCTGTGACTCTACTGAACAGCAACCTTTGTTATCAAAAAGAACAATGATACAAGTGACCCCCTTCAATCCTTAGTCTTTATCAAGCAGATAAACTTGTAGATTGATTACTTTTCTGTGTGACAGTTCCCAGATTTTTATAGCATTTCACAGAACTGTAGGGTTGGAATAACTGGGATTGGCAGTTTGGATATGTGCAGTTTTAGCTGGTGGAGGCACTTCCCTGAGGATGAGCTGCAGGCTTCATTTTCCAGAGCTGCTGCTCATCACTCCTGCAGAGCTGTCAATCCCACCCCTTTACCAGGCATTGCATTTTCTTTAGAAAAATAAAATCCTAAAAATAGTTGATGGTTACGTTGGTAGGAGAGAGAAATTTCTGTGGGAACTTTGAGCCTGCCTGGCTGAATGTGGAGTTTGCAGAATGCACAGCTGCATTCCAGCTGTTGACTTGGGATCTGATTTCTGGGGAGTTGTGGGGCAGCTCTGGAGCACATCAGTGGATGATAAACAGTGCAGTGTGTTCCACTGGAGTTTTCCTTCTTTGTTCTGCAGTTCCTGTGGGAAAGAGTGTGTTGGGCACTGATCCCACTGGTCCTGAGGAGCTTGGGGGGGCAGGGATGCACAGGAGGAGGGTTCCTGTTTGTGCTTGGGAGCTGGTGTGTCTTGGAGAGCCTCAGTTGGATCCAGAGCCCACTTTTCCTAGCTCCCAGATGCTGGAGAGGAGCTCTGTGTACAACTGATGTGTTGGATTGGCTGTGCTTGTTTGTTTGCTGTGTATGAGACCAAAGCATTTGACTTGCATTAAAGTGATTGGGATTTGCATCCAGGACTTGTACTGGAGATTAAACAAACCCCAGAATTGGCTGGTGTGGGAAAAGTCATGTAGCAGCAGGTTCCTTGTGGAGTGAAGACTTCCTGCAGGTTGCAGTCTGAGCTGTGGAAGTAGCTGCGCCTTAAATGTAGAAAAAACTGCTTGTTTATGCTCTGGCAGAGAGAAAGTGAAACTTTTCTGGTAGCAGATGTGGCACCCTGTGGTGTTTTTGTGCTGAGTCTGGGTGCTGTGCTGGGCTCAGGATCTCCTGCTCTGCAGTTTGGGAATTAAAGCTGAGGATCCCACTCAAGTTAAGTTCTGTTTGTTCTAAATCTGCACTTTGGGCTTTTCAGAAACTTTCCAGGAGCTGCAGAGGGACTTGGACAGCACACAGGGAATGGCTCCCAGTGCCAGAGGGCAGGGCTGGATGGGATATTGGGAATGAGGAATTGTTCCCTTGAGGGTGGGCAAGCCCTGGCACAGGGTGCCCAGAGCAGCTGGGGCTGCCCCTGGATCCCTGGCAGTGTCCAAGGGCAGGCTGGACATTGGGGCTGCAGCAGCCTGGGACAGTAGGAGGTGTCCCTGCCATGGCAGGGATGGCACTGGGTGGGCTTTGAAGTCCCTCCCAACCCAAACCATTTTGGGATTCTATGATCACCATGAGTAATTGGAAAAAGTGAGTTCTACATGTTAAGGTTGTGATAAATGAGGTGTAACAGGCTTGATTAAACTTAAATAGGTTTAAAAAATCAAAAATATGAAGAATAATTTATAGATATTACTAGGATGTTGTTATAACAATTAGCATTCTTTTGTATTACTGCTAAATGAAATACAGAGGAATCCTTGTTTACATTTGTTTTTATTGGAATCCTTCCAAACTGAAATTCTCCTGATACTCCTCCATATACTAATTGAAATAAAATTAGACTAATCTCTTATTTTAGTTTTGATTCAGTACCAGTTTGGTGTAAATGTGTTTTGAATTAGTCATTCCCGGCTTTGTTTTGATTTTGCTTTTCTGTGGAACCTTGTAAACACAGTAGTGGGAGATCCACCTGATATTTGGGTGAGACTTGCAAATCTAGGGCAGAGAGCTGTGAATTCAGTGTGCAGACCTGGTGCTGATGAGTCAGCATTGAACCCTGCCCCTGCAGGATCGTCTTCCCAAACTGGGAGCAGCCCTGTCCAGGACCTCCCCAAAACCACGTGGTGTTTGTTGTAGGAGACTTTTCACTTGTGCTCTGCAGTTCCACCGTGTCCAACATTCCTTAGTGGCTCTGAGTGCTGGAGCTGCTATGCTGTGACTGCCACATTCCTCTGGCTGTGACAGCTTCAGTGTTTCTCCATTAAAAAAAAGACATTTCCTTTTCCCACCTCTTATAAAGACAGGTTTTATAACTGTGAATCAATGAGGAGACTTAGAAGAGAAATGTAGTTAAGTGAGGTCCGAGCTGATCAGTTAAAGGTGGAGTTGGAGTGTTAAGGAATATGATTTTCTAGTGATGGAGCACAAGGTGTATCCAGCATCCTGGGCTTGGCTAGGTGGGGCAGATTAAAGCATGAAACTGTGAGTTAGTAAAAACACACCTAAATGATAAACTCCCTCCTGGATTTTATAGAAAAATCTCCAAGCATTTAACAGATCCTTACATTTTAATGGTGGGGCAGTTACAGCTGGTGGTGACTGGGCAGCTGCAGTGGCAGGCAGTGCTGGGGTGAGGCTGCAGCCCCCAGTCCCTGTTTGCTCCAGGGCTCCCTGCAGGTGACATTTATCACTCTGTTCTCTGGGTGATGCTAAGAAACCCCCTGGGAAATGTTTGCTGTGACAATCCTGCTGGTGCATGCGATGTGTGGCTGCTCCAGCTGGGCTCAGCTCTTGGCTGGGAGGTGCATCTGATGTTTTGGGGTTTTTGCAGAGCTGGGAGGACTCCTGAAGTACGTGAGGCCCTTCCTGAACTCCATCAGCAAGGCCAAGGCTGCGCGCCTGGTGCGCTCCCTGCTCGACCTCTTCCTGGACATGGAGGCAGCCACAGGACAGGAGGTGAGGCTGCAGCTCCAGCACCAGGCTGTTCCTCAAAAGCCTGCAACACCATTATCTGACCTAGTTTGCTTCTCACTGAAGAATTATTCATGTCAAGAAGCAGAGTTTTAATGCATTTGGATGTATTTTATAAATAAAACATCAGATAATTGAATTTATAACTATGTTTTTCTGCAGGTCTCTCCCTGCTGCAGTTTAGGAGTGATTCCCACCATGGGCATTTGTCTTAGATTCTTCTTGCTTCCTCAAGTTGTGCCAAGGGAGGCTTAGAATGGATATTAGGGAAAATTCCTTTGCTGAAGGGGTTGTCCAGCCCTGGCTTAGCTGGCCAGGGCAGTAGTGGAGTCCCTGTCCCTGGAAGGATTTAAAAGTCCTGGGGATGTGGCACCTGGGGGCAGGGTCAATGGTAGCCTTGGCAGTGCTGGGGGAATAGTTAACTCAGTGATCTTAGAGGGCTTTTCCAGCCTCAGTGGTTGTAGGTGCAGCACTGGGAGGGTTTTGTAGTGTGGTCAGTGTTGGGAATGTGTTCCCAGGCAGCTTGGAGCAGGAATGGTGCAGGTGGTGTGGGATGGCACAGAACTGCAGGAGCCACTGCTGGGGAGCTGGTCAGGATTGCAGCTGGACACTCCTGTGATGGTGTTTCACTGTATAGAGACACAAAAGTTACTCCTGAAGCAGGGGTGGAAAGGTTTGGCAGCTGCCAGGTGTCAGCTGCTTCAGTGGATGAGCTCCCCCAGCAGAAAACCTGAGACAGTGCCCAGTTAGGATTCACTCCATTCTCATCAGCTCCATAGGATACAGTAGTCTTAATTTTTCATTTTTCCCAAGTTGTTGTTTTTATGGGAGCAAGATAAGCACCTTGGGAGTGCTTCAGGCTGTGCTGCCCTGTAGAGAGCTGTGCTGGCACAGGAGGGCTCTGAGCAGCAGGTTTGGGACAAAACCCACCTGAAAGTGTGGGACTCTGGGACTGGCAGACTGCAGGCTGGAGAGGTTCTGCCATGCTGAGGGGCAGGTGACATTCTCATTAGCCAAATTAGCACAAAGTTAGCCAAATTGGAACTGTCATTCTCAAGTGCAGGTTACCCAGGCAGTGTCCCTTGTTTGCTGCTCAGTCCTTGTGGCTTGTGGGTGAGGAATGGTGACAGAATGTTTTCCCCCTCTTTCTTTAACAGATGAGGTCAGGGGAAACGGGGTGGGATGTTCAGGTGAGAAGGGAGAACTCCCAGAAGTGCCAGGAGAAAATGAGCAGCCACAGGCTTTTCTCAAGGTAATTTGGTGTGAAGGACAACATTCAAATGCAGTTGCAGTGGAGGAGCAGGTTGGAGTAATGGTGATGGAAATAAGTCAGTAGAAACAGTAATTTTAGAGTATATTCTGAAGCCAAACCCAAAACCTTAAGGAAAGATGACATCAACCTGTGAGGTCCTTGATGCATCAATCTCAAATCCTTTCAGAAATGTTCAGAGGATTGTCTGCTTCCTCAGGGTAGCTCACATCCAGAGTGCTCCCAAGAGCCCAGTAAAGCAGTGAAATTGGAGATTTCTCCAGCTCCTAATGCTCCTGCTATCACCCTGTAATAAATTGAGGCTTCATAATGGCTTTTCATAAAATGTTCACGTTTAATAAGCAGTGAGGAGGAGCTGACAAGGCTGCAGTGTTGAGCTGCAATCCAGAGGTTTTGGGAAGAGCAGTTCCTGAGCCTGGCACCACAGGATGACTTTCTGTGTGTTATGGGCTCACTAATACCTGAGCTGGAGCAGTCCTGCTTTATCCATCAAGGGAGTCTCAGCCTGAAAAACATGGGAAGATTGTGAGTTTCTTTGCTGTGCTTTCAAACGATGGATGAGGCCCCCAAAGCAGAGCCCAGCACCTCTGCTGCTTTATACAGATTACTTGATCTATCTAGGCCCTAAAGCACATAACATTTTATTTTCCTTATTGAAAATACACCGTGATTGTGGGTTTAAACTCTCGGAGAGCTTTATTGCCTACCCCAAATGCCTCCATTTCACACCTGGTGTTGCTGGGAGGTATTTGGGGTGGGCACTGACAAAGAAAATGTCTAGAATTGACTTAATGCTTTCTGCTCCCTTTAAGGTTGACCTGTGTTTAGAGTGTATTGAATGGGCCAAATCAGAGAAAAGGACTTTCCTACGCCAGGCTCTGGAGGTAGGTGCCACATCCCAAACATGTGCAGCAGCATCATCCCCTTGTCACATTTAATACCTGTAAAAGTAGAGCACTTGTGTGCTGTTCAGATCTTTCTCTGTGTCAGGGGAGGGCATTAATTACACTGAAATTCTCCTTAAAAATGCAGGGTTTTATTCCTTGTGCAGGAGGCCTTGCACAACTGGACCACACCAGGTGACAGATACAGATTAATGTAGTGAAGTTGGTGCAGAGAAAAATACAAAGCTTCATTTTACAAAACAAATCTGTTCTGGCTTCCTCACAGCAGTTCCTTTTCTGTTCTCCAGGCGAGGCTGGTCTCTCTCTACTTTGACACCAAGAGGTACCAGGAAGCTCTGCAGCTAGGTGAGGCTCCCACTAGGTGGTGGTAAATCTTTGCTTTTCATTTACTCCTGGCAATGAAAGCCAGCACCTGTCTCCTGTTCCTTGAGACGTTTTGCAGGATTTGGGTCTTAATTTCTCAGTGCTGGTGCAGTTCTGGCACCTTTTGCTGTAGCTGGGTGATTACACCTCTAAGAGGTGTCTTTGTTCTCTCTGTTTTACCATCCTTACCCATCTCACCTGGGCCTAAGGCTAGTTTGGGTCGAGCCTGGAGCAACCTGGGAGGTGTCCCTGCCCATTTCAGAGTGGAATGAGATGAGCTTTAAGGCCCCTTCCAACTCAGCCCACTCTGGGATTCTTTGATCATTGCAGATAATTTTGGGAGCTGTATCTAGCTGAAGGCCACAGGTTTGGCTCCTGCTGGAGCCTGCTGGAATATTCTGCTGTGGCCACAGAGGCTGAAGGGAGAAAAGAGCTTTTTTCCAATTTACTCAAGCACAGCGCCAGTAAAACCAGGAAATGGCAAAACCTTTGTGGCTGTCATTAGCCAAGGTCTTAGGGAGGCTTTAAGAATTTGCCCCTGCACCACCCAAGGGATGGCAATGAACCTGTGAACTCCTGCTCTGCCCCAAAGCAGAGTAAAGCAGGACCTCCTACAGCTCCCCTGGTGCTTTTAAAATGCTCATTTTGCAAATGACTGCAGTGCTGTAAGTGAGGCTTAAGCTGTAATTGAGATTTAAGGTTCAAGTGAGGTTTGAGCTGTCAGTGAGGTTTAAGCTGTCTGAGGGGTGTTTGTGCAGCCTGCTCTGCCAGGGCTGCATGGACACAGCCTGAACTGCTCACCTGGGACCCAGAACTTCTTAACCTCTATGGTGGCACGAGCCTGTGTCATTTCCAGAATCCCCTGGTGACGTGTGTCTCATCAGAATATTGAGTTCATGGAATTAGAACTCATTTGCATAGGAATAGGCAATGAACTCGGGTTTAAAGTGATCAGAGGCCACACTCCAAAGCTGTGGTTAATTAATTTAATCCCTTGGCTGGTGGTGGGACAGCCTGGGGAGTTGGGAAGGTCTGTACCTCTAGGGCAGGCTCTGATGCCCTGTCAGGATGTCAGTGCTGTGCACAGCATTCCTGTGTGCCTGGGGAGGTGGCTGTGGCCATGGGGAGTAGGTGCAGGCAGAGTCTCTCAGGGATGTTTCCAGGGAGAATCTGTTTGTTTCTGGCCAGTTCTGCAGTTTCAGCTCTGGTTATCAGCTCCTGAGCACAGCAAGGGAGGAGGAGGATTTTATCTCTGCTCACCCTAAGTTACCTCTTCAGTGGGGGAAAGGAGGAGACAAGTTTTCTCTAGGCTTGCTCATTCTGAGATCACAAAGCTGTCATGTGGCAGCTTGCCCTGGCATTTCTTAGGCTGTCCCTTCCTGCCTCCTAAATCTGACCTGCAGATGTGCTGAGTAAAATCATTCCTTCCTCATCCCACGTTCTCAGGAGTTTCTTGAGAGTGCTCCATGCTGCCAAGGGGGCACTTGTGCAGTAGAGGGAAATCACCTGGGCATGGGTGCCAGGGTGACTATCCCAGCTGCCCAGCCCCTCCAGGGCACTGTGCTGCCCATACCCCACCTCTGACACAAAACTGCTTCATCCTCCTGCTATGGACTGCCACTGTCCCCCCATTATTCCCCCTCCCTTGCTTTTCCTTGGAAGGACGGATTGTGTGAGCCCCACGTCCCTCCCTGAAAGCCCTGGCTGCTGGGGGAGGACAGATGGCCCCCGGCAGGCTTTGGCTGGGTGTTTTGTGGGTGCTGATGATGAAGAGCAGCTCACAGTCCTGTCCTTGCCCTCTGCCAGGCTCGCAGCTGCTTAGGGAGTTGAAGAAGATGGATGACAAGGCACTGCTGGTGGAAGTGCAGCTCCTAGAGAGCAAGACTTACCATGCTCTGAGCAATCTGCCAAAAGCAAGAGCAGCCTTAACCTCGGCCCGGACTACAGCCAATGCCATCTACTGTCCCCCCAAGCTGCAGGCAGCACTGGACATGCAGTCAGGTGAGGCCTCCAGGCCAGGACAGCACCCAGGACTGTCCTGACACATCAGTTGTCTGATACTTGTGTTTTCTGAGAGAATCATGGGAAGTGGTGCTTGCTGGGGCTGTCACATTCACATTTCCTGAAAAATCCCTTCACCCAGGATTTTTCTCCTGGGGAGCTGAGAAGTCTCAGAGAAAAGGAAAACAATAATTATTTAATTTGTTTCTCCTCTATTGTGCTCATGTGGAATGTGTTTGGAGATTGTTCACCCACAGGTGATTGTTCCATTGCATTCTGCTGGGAGTTGTTTTCACTCTTTGGCCAATCAGGGCCAAGCTGAGCTGGGACTCTGGAGAGAGTCATGAGTTTTCATTATTATTTTTTTAGCATTCAGTAAGTATCCTTTCTGTATTCTTTAGTATAGTTCAGTTTAGTATTCTTTAATATAATATAGTATCATAAAATAATAAATTAACCTTCTGAGAACATGGAGTCAGATCCATCATTCCTCCCTGCCATGAGGGACCCTGCAAATACAATAGTGGGGCCTCAGGATATCACCACTTCTGCCTCAGGTGGCATCAGCTGCAATGGCTTAGTTCCTGGCACTTTTCAGCCCAGTTTTGAAAGCTGCCAGTGGTGGAGGGTCCATCAGCTCCCCAGGTACTGCAGTTCCAGCCTCACACTGTGCTCCTGGCCCATTACACATTGTTCCTGACCCAGTTTGCAGGCACTCACCTGAAGTGCCCCAGGCTTGTCTGTCTAAAAATGTCCTTGTAAGAGAGGGTGTGGATTTTCTTCTGATAGACATGAGGCAAGGGGGGCACAGGAGGAAAGGTTTCTCTTCACTGAAGTCATAGATAAAGCACTGAACAACCAAATTGTTTATCCTCTCCCAGTCATGCTCAGAGTTAACCTGTTTGTGCCTCTCCCAGGTATTATCCATGCAGCAGAAGAGAAGGACTGGAAAACAGCCTATTCATATTTTTATGAGGCATTTGAGGGCAATGATTCAATTGACAACCCCAAAGCCATCACTGCTCTGAAATACATGCTGCTCTGCAAAATCATGCTCAACAGGTAGGTGGCAGATGGTTCTGGGAAGAACTCTGCCTGCCTTTCCAGGGAAGGGCTTTTTGTTGATGGGACTCTGAACTAATGGGCTCAAGCA
Source organism: Serinus canaria (assembly GCF_022539315.1). Lineage (NCBI taxonomy): Eukaryota > Metazoa > Chordata > Aves > Passeriformes > Fringillidae > Serinus > Serinus canaria. The sequence goes on along the minus strand of NC_066340.1, from coordinate 4,215,750 downwards.
GTGTCTTTGTCACCTGGTCAGTGCTCCCTGATTTGGGTTGTAGTCCTTTGCTGTCACTTGGGGATTTTTGAGGTGCTCTGGGGTTTAAGCTGACCATGTTCCTGTATAAATGCTCTGCTCCCTTCCCTCTGTCTGCAGCCCAGAAGATGTGCAAGCATTAGTGAGTGGGAAGCTTGCTCTGCGGTATGCAGGAAGACAGGTACAGAAACTTAACCCTTTCTATCTTCCTCTTACCCCAGTGCTGCCTTATTCTTCTTGTCAAACACTTTGCTCTTTTCATACCAAAATACCCATCTCTTGAGTGTCCTGAACGAGATCCAGAACTGATTAAATTACCATGAGTCATTGCCAGAAGTCAGTTGCCATCAAAGGGTTTTAGAGTGATTTTTACAACCAGAGAATTTGGGCTGCTTGCTTCATTTTCCCTGTTTTTCTCCTTCCTACTCTTGTTCATCAGCTACAAACTGCCTGATGCCATCATCTCCTTGTGTCCCTGCTCTCAGCAGCTGCTGCAGTGTTTAAATCTGAGTTACTGCTTTTACTTCACTTTAGGCAGTGCTGAGAATCCATTCCTGGCAGTGCAGCTCAGCAGGTGGTAGCAGGCAGTCAAGGAGGTGTGAAATGCCCTGCTTGTTCTGCCATGTGAACCTGCCAGGCTGGGAAGGCCACCCTCAAACTCAGGGTGCTTGTAGAAGGTGCAGGGCCACACTCCAGATGTGCCAGGGGCTGGGATCCTGCTGCCCTCTGGGGCTGTGCTCAGCCTGGGCTTTGCTGTGATGCAGGAGCTGCTGCTCCCCTCCCACAGGGGATTGGGAATCAGCAGAGCTCAGTGAGCAAAGGTCTGACAAGGGGATATCCCTCCTGCATCAGGAAGGGCAGCCCCAACCCTGCCTTATCCCTTTGCCCTGAGTGGCAGCTGGAGGCTCCTCCCCGGAGCAGGGGATCCTAGCTGTGCCCAGGATGTGCTTTGAGCCAGCCCTGAGCAGCAATTACTGCTGGGGGAGCAGGGAGAGAGCAGCCCTGGGGACAATCCTGGAATGTCCCCATTTGGAAAGGACCACAAGGATCCAGTCCAGCTCCTGGCTCTGCATGGGCCAGTCCCAGAAGATGGGGCAGCAGAAGCCTGGGGCTTGTGCCCCAGAGGCGCCAGGCTGTCCTTGTCCTGTCCCCCACCTTGGGCTTTGTGCTGCTGTTCCCTGCTGGGATTGCCACTGTGGGGTGTAAATGAGCTTGTTTGGGGATGAGGCTTTGGCTTCATTTCAGCGGTTATGGGGTGTAGAGAAGGCTCATCCCTGATGCTGTCTGTGCTGGGGTGTCCTTAGGAGCTGCTGCCCTGCCCCTGTCACTCAGCAGAGAAGTGACTGTGCTGGAGGGCCCAAAATGGCCACATTCATTAAGCAAGTGCCAAAATGTGCACTTGCCTTAAAATCTGCATCAAACTCGCTCCTAGCCTGCAGCTGGTGCTGTCAGAGCCGGGTGCTTTGTCCCTCTGGAGATGTTTCAGGTCATGTCCTGCTGCTGCCTGGCTGCTTCTCCCCTCAGCAGCTGCTCTCCCTCTGCCTGTGGCAGTGACAAGGAACATTCCTAGTTTGCTGTTTGAGCACGTTCCCAGGGTACTGCACAGTTGGCATATTCACCCTGAGAGGAGAATCCAGCAGAAAATAACCTGCTCTGGTTCTCTTTCCCCACAGACAGAAGCACTAAAATGCGTGGCACAGGCCAGCAAGAACCGGTCGCTGGCAGATTTTGAAAAGGTGAGTCAGGGACACAGGGGATGGGCCTGGCTGGGCAAAAACCAGTCAGAAATGCCAGGTTTGGAATGCTGGAGAAGCTGTTACATCCCACAGCAGGAAACCATGGAAACATTGATGGAAGGCAACAGTGCATCAAGAAAAACCCCCCAACAAATAACTGGTTGTGTTTTCAGTGAGTGGGGGGTAAACTTGCTTGAACCCATTTTTTTTTTTTTTTCCTTTTTACCATTTTGTTTTCTTTTTCTTTTTGGAGAGCCAAATCAGAAGTAGTTTTCCATTAGGTGCTGTTCACTGGGATGTGTATCTTAACATTTTTCCTGGTTTCAGCAGGAATGCTGCAGAGCTCAGGGAGAGGATTCCCATGTCAGGGTCCAATCCTGTCATGCTCTGGGGCTTACTGAGCTCCCTCAGGGTGGAGATAAAAGGAGAGGCTGTTGTGACCTGCTGGCTTTTAGCTAAGTTAGGGATTGGATTAGCCATGGGGCTGGGCTGGGAGGGGATCTCATCCTCAGAGGACCTTGAGGAGCTGTTGCTATGGGTATGATTTCCTCCTGCCGTGTCCCCACAGGCTCTGACAGACTACAAGGTGGAGCTCAGGGACGACCCCATCATAAACACTCACCTGGCCAAGCTCTATGATAATTTATTGGAACAGAACCTGATCAGAGTCATTGAACCCTTCTCCAGAGTACAGGTAAATGTTTCCAGCAGTACCTGGAGGGACTGGTCCCTCTGTCCTTGCTGCTGGGGGTGAGGGGATTGTTCCCATATGAACACTTCTTACTCTGAGCTGCTCAGCACTTTCAGAGCTCAGGGTTCATCATGTTAAATCATGAGGAGGAGGCAGAGGGGAGCTTTGGAAAGCCACATTCCAGAGTCATTGCCCTTTCCACCTGTTTCTCTCATGTTCCCTGAGAGGTGGCTGGCTTTTAACCCTGGAGGTGATAGCATTTGGCTTTGAAGGCCTCTGTGCCATAGTCTTGGAGAAGAGATTTCACTTTTCAGAGTAAAATGGCTTTAGGGGTCCAGTCCATCTTAGTTAAAAACAGATGTGAAAACTGAAGGACCTGAAGCTGCAGAATGGAGAAAGCTCTGGAGATATTTAGGCCAGAGCATTTCCAGGCCCTTGAGCAGGTCCATGGAAGAGCCCCAAACCTCTGTGTTGCGTGTCCAGAGTGCAGCTAAAGATTAACTGAATGTTGGTCTTTCTTATAGATTGAACACATATCCAGCCTCATCAAGCTCTCAAAGGTAAGAACCTCACCAGAAATCAGTGCCATATGTTCAGAGGGCACAGGAGTTGGGCTTAAGTGGTATTTCTCACTGGAAACTGAACATGAAGGGTGACACATGAGATCCGTAGCATTTCCAGGAACATCTCACCCTTGGGAGCTAAACTCTGACCCAGGCAGCTCCTGGGAGGCATCGAGGCTTCCTGAGCTCCAGACTTCACTGTGCTGTTCCTTTCCCCCATGGGTTTTACTCTTGGCTCTTGCTTTTTATTGGAGGCAGATTTTCCTCTGCTCTGTTGTGACCAGCCCAGTCTTCCCCCATGCCCTGTGTTTAATCTCCTGAGTGTTCCCAAGGGAAGAACCTTCCTGAGACCCTTAAGATCCAGGATCCAGCTAATCACCCTGCAGTGGCATTAGGGATGTGTCTGTCACACTGGCTATGCAGTAACTGCTTTACAGATAATCCAGACAGATTCAGTTTTAGGAGAGTCCACTGTAATCCCAGCCAGTTGCACCCCAGTGCTGTTGTCTTGTACTGGCATTAAGGCCAGAGCTTGGGAAGTGAGCTGAGCTCAGCCTTTGTGCTCACAGAATCACTGAATCATTCAGGTTAGAAAAGGCCTCTGAGATCATTGAGTTCAGATATTCCCCCAGCACTGCCAAAACCACCCATGTCCCCAAGAGCCACATCCACAAATCTATTAAATCTCGTGATTTCACCTCTGCCCTGGGCTGGACAGTGCTTTCCATGAAGAAATTTTCCCTAATATCCAACCTAAACCTCCCCTGGCACACAGTGTGTTCCCAGACTAGCTTTAACAGATCCTTAATATTCAGACTAAAAGCTGCTCTGTGCCACTGTGCCCAGAGAGGAGCTGCCTCCTGTGGGCCTTCCTGCTGCTGGGCAGGAGCTCAGCTGGGTGGATTGGATTGAACTTGGCCAACTCTTGTCTAAATCCTTGCTGAACTGAGTCAGAAAGTTCCAGAACCCCCACAGGTAAAGCCTGTGGGAAGTGACAGATACAGTGTCACCTGTGGGCCAAGGGACGTCCTGCTGCTCCCTCATTAACAGCTGCCCTCTGATTTCCTGAGGCATCTCCAGCAGGTGGAGATGTCCAAGGCAGGCTCAGGGAGGAGCAGCTGATGCTGGGCAGTGCTCATGTCCCACCAGGGCTGTCAGGTGTGCAGCAGCAAAATTCATGTGGTTTTATGTGTTCTAGGAGACTTTTAATTTTTCTGTTTTAATTTCAGGCTGAGGTAGAAAGGAAACTGTCACAGATGATCTTGGACAAGAAGTTTCATGGTGAGTGCATCCCTCAGCTCTGACTGCCCCGTGTTTGCACGAGCTGTGGCTGCAGTCCCCTTCCTCTTCTGAACCTGGGGGTCCTGCTCAGGCAGCAGGGGTGCAGGTGACAGTCAGGGATGACAGTCAGGAGTGACAGGAATGCTGTTCCTGCTGCTCCATCTGCCTTCCCTAACCCAAGGGTTAATTTCAGAAATGCTCTTGGGTCCCTCTTGCTGGGAGAGCATCCAGGGACAGTGTGGGACCCCCAGCTGGGCTGTCTGGCCAGGCTGGGCTCTCCCTCTTGGAGCTGTCCAGGGGTGTGGTCACCTTTCCCAGCTGTTTGTGTCCTGAACATTCCATAGGGACACCTCATGGCCAGTGGGGTGCTGTGGCTTGGCTGGACCCACAGCAGGCTGCTGCCCCAATAATCCCTCAGGGAACCAGCTGTGCTCTTGGTTCTGTTGTCCCTGGATGTGTCTCAGCCCGGGGAAGACCTGGGAGCGGCACACTGGGCACAGAGCACTGTGGGGGGAGAGAGCCCACCTGGCACCTGAGCACAGCTGCAGGATAAAGCAGCTGTGCTGGGCCACCCTGCTGGGCACAGGGCCTGAGGAGGCAGGGAGGTGGTAGGGAATGGACAGCCATGCTCATCTCCTGGGTGGCTTCTCAGGCTGTTCTCTGGAATGTAATTTTTTCTGGGAATGCTAAAGCTGTCCTGACCAAAATCAGCCAGTCCAGCCCAACGCATGAGCCCTTGTCAAACCCTGCACAGCCCCTGCAGATCTTCCTGGGGTAGATCCCTAATTCCTGCAGTCTGGAAGCTGTGATCCATCGAGCATCCAGTGCTCACAGCAGCTTGTGCCCACAGGAATCCTTGACCAGGGTGAGGGTGTCCTGATCATCTTTGACGAACCCCCCGTAGACAAAACTTACGAGGCTGCTCTCGAGACGATTCAGAACATGAGCAAAGTAGTGGATTCACTCTACAACAAAGCCAAGAAGTTGACATAGGTGAGTGGGGCCTCCCTGGGGGCCGCAGAGCTCCGGAGTCGCTGCCGGGCCCCGCCGCGTCCCTGAGCCTCGTTCCCTCTCCTGTCAAGTGACGTGGCTCTGTTTTCTCTTTGCAGAGTTGAATTTGCTAGCTGTCATTTGGAGAGTGTGTGTGACAGGAGAGTGAAACCTTTGGGAAAATGTTAGGAGACTTTTTTTTTTCTTCTTTGTTCTACTTTTCGCTCGGAAAGTTTTTAAACTTCCTCATCCGGTGCATCTTGTATTCCAGACGATGCGTGTTCCAGTTTCCATGTAATCTTTACTGGCCGAACTTTGTATCTGGGGGGGGGAATATTGTTTAAACAAAGAGGGTATTCTAAATAAAAGGAAAAAGGCTTACACTACCTAAACATGTGCTTTCCACTTCCTGAGGGATGGCAGAGTTCAGCAGGGACAGCGTTTTGTTACCAGTAGGTGCCCAAAACCAGTTTGTTTCATCTCCTCCGCCCCGAAATCGGAGACGTGCTGGCGGTGTCCAAGCAGCCAACTCGATTCCATTTGTACTGAACCAAACAAATGTACAGACTGCTGGTTTCTTTTCCATCCTCAAGGCCTCCGACCCCCTGGAAGCAGCTCCGCGATGATTTTGCTGCGGGCTGGAGCCGTCGGCGCAGCCCCGGCCGCTCTGGGCGAAGGGGACGGCGCCGCTCTCCCTGGAGCCTGACTTTGCATGCTCTTGTTTAAGATAGACTTAGATTTCAATGTTCCCTCCCTCCCCACCTGCGCTGGTAGGAGGAGCAGGTGACCATGGGGGGCCGGCTCCAGCTGTGCCTCTGCTGCAGCAGCGCTGAGCTCTGGTTCCCCACGCGAGGTGGGACAGCCCAGTGGGAGCCCCCTCCTGGGTCCCAAAGTCCTGGGGGCGGAGCGTGGTGTGTTCCAGCATGTTCCATTTTCTGGTGAGGTTTCCAGTAAGTTTTAATGCCATTTGGGCAGTGTAAGCTTCTGCATCTCTGTCCTGCTCATCTTTATTTTTCCTTTCCCCTCTGTCTCTATTTCCGTCTCCACCTTTTTCTTACAAAATTTATATTTTGTAAAAGGATTCTGTTTTATCAGGAAGTATTTTGCCTTCATGCTGACTCTTAGACTGGCTGATTTTTCCCCTTTCTGTTCACATTTTGACCTCTCCGACCTTTTATTTTATTTTATTATTCTTAATTTCCATCTCCTCCAGTCAGTCGCTGTTTGGGTTTTTGGCACCATCAATATCAAATGTACAAACGGTTCTTGCTAACCAACACCAGGTATATCTGATGTTCAGATGAGTTCCAATAAAGAATTTTTTTTTCAAAAACCTCTGTCTCCTGTCTTCAGCCACCACGGCTGATCCTGGGCTGAGTGGAGCTCCTTTACTTAGGAAGGGTGGGATCATCCCTCACTGGAGCATCCTTGGGGACCAAATTCTGGAGACACCAGATGTGAATGTTTGAGGTGGCATCATGAAAGATTTATGGATTGTGACATGACCCTGGCACAACAAGTTCTAGTGCACTGAATGTATAATAATTATTATTAGCACTGTTATTATGGTGAAAAATGGGTTAAATGTCCTCTCACTGCTCCAGCCTTTCCTGATCATGCCCTTGTGTGGTGTTGGAGTCTCACACTGCACCAGGCCAGGCCCAGATTCCTCAAAAGGCTGGGGAGGAGGTTAGGGTGTCTTTGATAAAACATCTTGAATTTTTACATCTGAAACTCCTGGGACACCAGATGGTGCAGGAAAGAAACCTGCCCTCAGAGGCAGGAAGATGTGGAGGGTGTCACTCTGCTCTTACATCTCAGGCAGCAGAGAAGTGCAGTTCTAGTTGTAATAGTTCTTTTTTTTAACTCTTAATTTGTGAGATTCTTCCCTGGACATCTCTGCCCAGTTCACTGTGATGCCCCTGAAGTGGCATTTTTCCCAGGGATGTGTCATTTAGAAGGGATTTGCTGAATTAGGTGCTAATTGTGGGTGGATGAGAGGAAATCCATTCATGGAAGCAGAGGTGGAGCAGCGACTGGCAGAGGCAGGGCTGGAGAGGGGTGAGGAGTCAAAGAATCCCAGGAGAGCTTGGGTTGGAAGGGACCTAAAACCCACCCAGTGCCACCCCTCCATGGCAGGGACACCTCCCACTGTCCCAGGCTGCTGCAGCCCCAATGTCCAGCCTGGCCTTGGGTACTGCCAGGGATCCAGGGTCAGCCCCAGCTGCTCTGGGCACCCTGTGCCAGGGCCTGCCCACCCTCCCAGGGAACAATTCCTCATTCCCAATATCCCACCCAACCCTGCCCTCCTGCAGTTTCTCTCCTGTGTGTCCTTGCTGGGGATCGTGTCCAGCTGCAGCTGTCATCCCCCGTGGGGACAGAACTGATCCTGACCCCGCAAGTGACAATGTGACAAGGCTGGCAGGTCCCTGTGCTCAGGGCTGAGGGGACCTGACCAGGAGCAGCGATGATGCAGCAGGGCTATGGTGACACTAGCTTTGATGCCTTGTGTGGGATCAGGGAGGTTTGGTGACACATCAGTCCCTGGAATTGCCTTTGAAACAAAGGGTTTTCTGAGGCACCTCCAAGTGTGCTAAAATTAGGGCCAAAACCTCTCAAATTGTAGAGCCCAGTTTTAAACCCTTTTGGCTTAAACTTCATAAGGCTGAACTTAAAAAAGCTGACAATTGCTGCTTGGATCTAGGGTATCTTTTAATGGACAAAGGGAATTCTCGGTGCCAGCAGTGCCCAGGCTGGGCTGTCACTGTCCCCATGGGTTTGAGAGGAGAGCTCTGCAGAGAGCCCTGATCACCCCCAGAATCAGCTCCCACAGCGGGTTAAATGTGCTCGGATGGTCAGGCAGGTTTTTGGGACAGGTCTGTCCTCATGGGAGATTTTGGGGGTTTTTTTGAGATTTCTCTGCTGCGGGAGTAGGATTGGCAGCCTCAGGTCCGGGGCAGGGCATAAATAGGTACAAACGAATAGAAATTAATTTAAGTCATTAGCGCCGGGCAGGGACGTGCCCGAGCTTTGCTCGCTGCTGCTGGCAGCAGCTCCTGGGCCACAGGGTCCCCCCGGGGGCCGCTCCGCTCTCCGCGGCCGGTGCCGGGCCCGGCAGTCCCGGTGGTGGCGGAGCGGCCTCTGAGTGTCGCTGCAGGTCGCGCAGAGCCCGGCGGGGCCGGGGGTGCCCGGTGCCTGCCGCCAGAGCCGGCGCCGCTCCGGTCCCGCCGGGAATGGGATCTCGGTGCCAGCGGCAATGGGATCCCGGTGCCAGCGGGAATGGGATCCCGGTGCCAGCGGGAATGGGATCCCGGTCCGGGCAAGGGGCGCTGGGCTGGGCCGGGGCAGCGGCTCCAAGTGGAGCCGTGGGACCCGCGGGGTTCGGGAGCGGCAGGCGCGTTCCCCAAAACCGGCCCGGCTTCAGAACGCGGTACCGGGCATTTCACTGTCCCGGTACCTTCGGGGCGAGTGATGGTCCCCGGCCCGGAGCTGGGGGGGCACCGCCGGGCAGGGGAAGGGCGGCCGGGGGCGGTGCGGGGTGTGGGGCCCGGGTGCGAATCCGGGGTGAGGCTCCGGGATATCGATGGAGAAGGGTTTTAAATCTAAATTTTGGGATTTTAAAAAAAAAGAAAATTCGTTTCTTTTTATTTTTTCCCCCTCCGTGTCGTGCCCGGCCCCTGCCCGGGGGCTCGGCAGCTCCCCCAGTCCTGCCTTGCCCTGTCCGCGGGCTCGGTGGCTCCGCGGGGTCTGCGACCTCCGGGACCCCAACGCGGGCAGTGCCCGGGGGGCGGGGCCGGGGCCGTGAGGGGCGGGGCACCCGTCATTCATAAACAGTGGAAGGCGGGGCCTGTGTTACATGGGCGTGGCCTGGCGTAACAAGGGCGGGACATAAACCATTTAAGGCAAGGAGGAGGCGGGGCTCTACCCGTTGCAGCCGTGTGGGGGCGGGGCCTGTGCAACTGGGGGCGTGGCCGTCGGCATCTGTGGTCACGGAGGGGGCGGGGCCTCGGCTGCCGCGGCGGGCGCACGTGTCGGCGAGGGGCGGGGCGGCGGGCGCGCGCACTGCGCCGGCGGGAGCGCGCGCGGCGCGGGGCGGGTCCGGGCGCGGCGCTGAGCGGCGGCGGCGGCGGCGGCGGAGCAAGCGAGAGCGGGGCCGGCCGGGCGGGCCGGGCCGGGGCCGGGGCCGGGGCCGGGGCGGGCGGCGGGGGCCCGCCGACCGCCCGCCGGGCGGCCGGCGCCATGGGCACGGTGCTGTCGCTGTCGCCGAGCTACCGGAAGGCCCCGCTGTTCGAGGAGGGGGCGGCCACGGTGGGGCACTACACGGCGGTGCAGAACAGCAAGAACGCGAAGGAGAAGGGCCTGAAGCGGCACTCGCTGATCTCGGTGCTGCCCTGGAAGCGCATCGCTGCCGTCTCCGCCAAGAAGAAGAGCTCCAAGAAGGTGCAGCCCAACGGCGGCTACCAGAGCAACGTGACCCACCTCAACAACGAGAACCTGAAGAAATCTCTCTCCTGCGCCAACCTCGCCACCTTCGCCCCCCCGCCGCCCCCCGCCGCCGCCGCCGCCGCCCTCGCCTCGGCGCAGAAGGCGCCCCCGGCCGCGCCCGCCGCCGCCGCCGCCACCCCGCGCCGGGTCGTGGTGCAGGCGTCCACCAGCGAGCTGCTGCGCTGCCTTGGCGAGTTCCTGTGCCGCCGCTGCTACCGCCTGAAGCACCTCTCGCCCACCGACCCCGTGCTCTGGCTGCGCTCCGTGGACCGCTCGCTGCTGCTGCAGGGCTGGCAGGACCAGGGCTTCATCACGCCGGCCAACGTGGTCTTCCTCTACATGCTGTGCCGGGACGTCATCTCGGCCGAGGTGGCCAGCGACCACGAACTGCAGGCAGTGCTGCTCACCTGCCTGTACCTCTCCTACTCCTACATGGGCAACGAGATCTCCTACCCGCTGAAGCCCTTCCTGGTGGAGAGCTGTAAGGAGGCCTTCTGGGACCGCTGCCTCTCCATCATCGACCTCATGAGCCCCAAGATGCTGCAGGTCAACGCCGACCCGCACTACTTCACCCAGGTCTTCGCCGACCTCAAGAAGGAGAGCGGCTCCGAGGAGAAGGGCCGGCTGCTCATCGGCCTCGACCGGTGAGCGCCCGCCGCCCCCCGCGCCCCCGGGCACGCCGCGCCCGCCAGGCCCGGAGCCGCTCCCGGGGGGATTTGCCCGACGGGGAAGGGCGGGAGCCGCCGTCTCCCCCCCCACCCGGGGGGACACGGGGGGTTCGGCCGCCGCCGGACCGGAGCGCAGACCCCCGGTTCCCTCCCTCGTCGCCGCTTTCCCCTCCCCATGCTGCGGGCCCGGGGATGCTGCGGCTCCGCCACCGGATTGATCCCAGCAATTCATGGATGGGGGGACGAGAACCCCCCCAGCCGATATCCCCCGGGAGCGGAGCGGGGCTCCGCCGGTCACCGCATCACCGAACCAGAGCCCAGGTGGGGAGGGGGGGGTGGGGAAAGGAAAAGAATTCCTTTTAAAGGCTCCAGCGCAGGCGGCTGAACCGGCCCGGTCGGGACTCACCGGCAGCACCGGGACAGAGACGCGGGCACGGCCCGGGGACCCCCCCCTCCCCCTTTCCTCCCTCATGCCCCCCTTTATTTATTTTCTTTGAAGAGACTCGAATTCCCGAGCGGGTCCGGGTGACGGGAATCACCGCTACTGTTCATGAGATCAATGTGAAATGTCTTGTTCCCATCGTGCACTGGTCATGAGTATTGTGTAAAGGATCTACTTGAGTGTGCAAGCAAGGGGAGCCGCCACATGCTGCTATATGAATTCTTCTAGAACAAACCCAACGAACTGCAAACCTGCGGGGGGGAAAGAGAAAAAAACCCTTCTTTCTTCTGTCATTGTTGCTTTTCCAGTGGTATTGCGCATGCAAACAGGAGCATTTTGTGTCTTCGGAAAAAAAAAAAAAAGGAAAAAACGCATAAAAAAATAATAATCAAAAGAAAAACCTTAACGAGAGATGGCTGTAAAATTACACCCATGCACAAAGACCCGCCACCACCCCGACACCGCAGTCTCGAGCCGGTATTCCCGTATCAGGCCTGGGGACTGAGACCTTCTTTTTGGGTTTTATCGTTTTCTTTTCTCCGTGTGCTCAGTTCTAGTTTAGTTCTGGTCCATCGGGCGTTAAACTGGCGAACAAGAGGGAGAAATAACGTGCCATTTATTTTTATTTTTGATTTTTCACTTGAAGCTCTTCATGGCTGTACATTGGACCCTGCTAATGATACATGTATACGTACGTTTTTTTAGTGCAATCTCTTCTGTAGATCTTTGTTGACCAAATTGGTGGGTATTGTTACTTATTAATTTATATTTGTCTCATTTTGTATGTATGTGTATAGTGTGTTTGTAAGTATGTGTGGTTTATAACCCGACCGACTGTGTCATGGGGCTCAGTGTGCCTGTAATTTAATCCCCTCCCCTTATTTTTATTTATTTTTGTACTGTGCTGATTAAATAAAAATGCACTGACCATCCATTACACGGCAGCGGTTCGTGGCCGAGTCTTTTCTGCGCTCCCAGCCCTCGGAGGGTGGCAGTGGGATTTGTGTTGACGACAGAGCTTTAACGCAGCCGCCGCTTTAATCGCTTTACCTGCGCCGGGGTCACCCCGTGGTGGGAGAGCGGCGGGGCCGGCAGCACCGGAGGGGGAAAATCGGGATAGCGGGATAACTGGGAAATCGGGACACCCATCCCTCTGGGCATCGTCTCCCCCGCGCCGGCAGGAACGGGCAGTGCCATGGTGGGATGCAACTAATTGCTTTCTTTTATTATTTATTACGGTGAATTATGTAAACAAAATCCAGGTCCATTATAACAGGGTTTTTTAATACTCTTTTACACATAAAATATCAGCGATTTATTAAAAAAAAAAAAAAAAGGGGTTCATTGCATTATCGCCCTCGGCTGAGAATCCAAGTTTCAATTTAGAAACAGTTAATTTATGGGAAAATCAAGAATATATATATTTTATATATTTATATATATATTTTATATATATATATATAAAACCAGAGCAGGAACAGATAATATATAAGACACATCGCATCACATATAATATTGCCATCTCATGGTAGGAGAAATTTCCCAAGCCTGCAATTCGTTGTCGTCCATCCCAATTCCATCCAACCATTCTTCGGGAGGGACAAGGGTACAAAAGTGCTGATCCCATCCCCAGCACCCGCCCGGGGCGGGGACGTTCGCACCAGGACAGGAGGCGACAAGTGCAAATCCGAAGGCGCAGCCACGCCGGGCGCTCCGGCGGGGCGGGCGGGTCCCGGCCTTTGGCATCGGTGTCGCTGCTCCAGAGGAGCCGATCGGGGCTCCAAGGAGGCACTGGAAGGTCCGTGGAGGTGCCGGGAGGGTCCCGGGTGGTCCGGGGTGGTCCCGGGGTGTTGAGTGAGCCTGGTGGGGTCGGGGCTGCCGGTGTCACCTCCTGGCCCAGCGCTGGTGCTGCCTCGGGGCTGGGGGGTCTGGAGGAGCCCCTGCCCACGGGGACCCTCCAGACATCCCAGAGCTGCACCCTGAGAGGGGCACTCGGGGGTGGGGGGTGCTGGATGTTCCCAGGGCTGCTCTGAGGCCAGGGACAATGGGAATGGGAGAGCTCTGCCATGGGGCCTCCCCGTGCATGGGCTTGTCCCAGTTCATTCATGCTCCACATCCCGGTCCCTCCCTGCTCTCGGGGTGCCAGTGGGACACCAAGGCTGCAGTGACCTGTCCCGTGCCCCAGGTCCATGGCGCGGCTTCAGGAAACCTTTTGTGAGTGAGGAGCCTCTTCCAGGCTTTCTAATTCCCAAATTGCTCCATCAAACAAGTGCTCCCCTTTGCTGGCTGGGCTGGGACCTGAGGTGGGGGCACCACTCAGCTCCCCCATCTGCAGGGCTGGGAATCCTGACCTGACCAGCAGTGCCAGGACAATCCCAATGCACAATCCCACCAGCCTGGGCTGCTCAGGAACCACAGCAGGGTTCCTGGGGAATAAACCACTGAGGAGATCCATGCCTCTCCACCAACACAGAGCTCGGGGTTATCTGGGCTGGGCAGGATGAGCCCAATATCCCAACACCCACAGCCCACTGCTGGGAAGAGCCAGGAAAACTCTTTGGAGGGAGGAGCCTGGTGCTGGCAGCTGGGGCTGTGCCAGGTTAATGTTGGATAGTGCAAAGCTTGGCCCCCCAAAGCTCCCCCTGTTCCTGGGCTCACCCCAGCCCTCCCTAACCCCAATGCTGGCACAGACACAAAGCCACATGGATCATCCACAATTCAGCAAGGCCACACGGTCCCAAAGGGAACCACTGGCTTCAGGCCCTTGGCGGGGGTAATTAAGGCAGAAAGCAATGCAGGATTAATGAATCCAGGCCTGCACTGGGGAGTCCCCTGTCCAGCCAAGGTGCCTCGATGGGGCGGTGAATTCCCGAGGGAAAGCAGCAGCTCTGGAGGCATCTCCATGAACCTTCCCAGGCCTGGGGGCTGGAGGAGTGTGGAGTGTGGAAGGCAGCCCTCCCTTCCCAGCCTGGCTCTGGTTCCATGGGGATCTGGCCCTACAGAACCTGACTCCCTGAGCTGGGTATCTTTGGTTCCTCCTCTGGAAGCTGCATCAAACTGCAAAAGGGAAAGGAACATGGAAGGGAGAACTGGAGAGAGGGTGAGGCATCAATATGGGAAAGGGAAGAAGGGGTGGAAGTACCTAGAAACTCTTTTTTTCAGACTAATTTCAAAGGAAGCACTCTCCTGACGTTCCAGCCTGGTTTGTGATGTGGAGAACCGGTCACCGGCTATTTCAGGTCCTCATTCCATGTGAATTTGGCTTTTCTAAACCCCTGGAACTTGGGTTTTCCAAACCTTGAGCTTCAGAGGCTGCTTTAGGCACCTGGCAATCGCTGCCGAGCATCTCCCGGTGAATCCCGGCGCGTCCCTGGGCGGGGAGGGCGAGCCCGGCCCCGCTCCGAGGGGAGGGGCCGTTAATTGCCGGGCACGCAGAGCACGAAGCCGGAGCGGTGCTTGGTGAAATCCGGCTGGGGCTGGTTGATCTTGGTCTCCACGGACACGGTGCATTTCCTGCCGTGCAGGCTGCACTGCACCGGGTTGGTGACAGTGACGTGCAGGGAGCGCTTCTCCCTGCGGGAAAGGGACAGAGTCAGGAGGGGAGGGATGGGGTGGGGATGGGATGGGAGGGTGGGATGGGATGGGATGGGATGGGATGGGATGGGATGGGATGGGATGGGATGGGAGGGATGGATGGGTGGGATGGGATGGGATGGGATGGGGTGGGATGGGATGGGGGACGGGATGGGATGGATGGGATGGGATGGGATGGGACGGGACGGGATGGGATAGGGTGGGGTGGGATGGGGATGGGGTGGGGTGGGGTGGGATGGGGATGGGGTGGGATGGGATGGGGTGGGATGGGATGGGATGGGGTGGGATGGCCACAGATGGGACAGGCATTTTCAGGTCAGGCACATCCTGCAGCCACCCCTGTGTTAAAACTCAGTGTTAAGCCAAGCCTGAGCTCTGAGCCCAGCTCTGGGCTTGTGAAGCCTTCCACTCTGGGACTGGGATCCTGTGGGAGGCCTCAGCTCCATGGGCAGAGCCCAGACCAGGCCAGAGGGTCCAGGGGCTGCTGCCAGCTAGGCCACTGTCCCCTGAATGACCCTACAGTGACCCCCTCCAGCTCTGTGCCTGCAGCAGTGACAGGGACACGCCTGGGCTGAGCTCAGACTGAAATACAGCCTTGAACAGTTTAAGGAGCCACAGCTGGGGTGATGGCTGTTCCCAATTCCCTCTCAGATGGACAGACCAAACTGGCTGGGACAAAACTCCATCCCTGCAGTTTTGAACTCCCCAACCCAGTTCTGGCACTAAACATGATTCCCATGGTGAATCAGGACTTTCTGCCCCCACGTTGGTTTGTCTGGGCTGTTTGTTTTCCATGAAGAAAGGGAAGAGCCCAGCAAAGCCACGGCCCCACTGATGGCCTGGCTGCTCCAGGGGCTGGGATGGAGCTGAGGCCAAGCTGGTGGCCCAGCTCCAGCCACGATCCCTTGGGACCAGCCAAGAACCCCCAGAGATCCCAGGAGAGGAAAATCCTGCAGCAGATCCATCCTCATGAGCCACCACCAGTGGGAAGAGCTATCCAGGGACTTGGCCTTTGGGAATTCTCTCCTGTGACCTCACCCACACTTCAAATTCCCACATTTCCAGCATTTTTAGTATAATGCTGAGTGGTTTAGAATTGTTGACATTGGCTCTGTTGCCTCTCTGGATGCTCCAAACACCCCAGGGGGATGTGCTGGGATCCCATTCCCTGTGTTTGGCTCCCAGACCCCAGGTCCTGCCTTGTCTGAGCCATTCCAGCATTCCCACTGCCACAGCCCGAGTCCTTTGTGCAGTTTTTACTCCATTTCCCTTAAGCTGCATTTTTATGCAGTTCCCAACTGCAGATTTTCACCACTTCCATAGCAATGCCTGGTTGGTGGAAGGGGCTGGCAGGCCCAGCACACAAAGCCCTCGTGTATTTAATGTTCTTACAGGTATTTAATGTTATTTACTCCTGCCTGGGTGAGCTGAGGCTGCAATCCCAGCTTAGGTTGCTATTTTTGCTGTGTCTTAGTGGAATGAGCTGCACACCCAGAGCAGCCTCTCAGAGATCCCTGCTCCTTGGGAAAAGCTCCATCATCAAGTGTCCCTAACAGGGATAAGGGTGAAGGACTTTTCCTGTCCCACAAACAAGTTCAAGTGACCAGGCAGAGGCTCTGGGGAGAGGAACCTCAATAACCTGAATTCTGACCCCAAGCAGGACCCAGGCCTGGGAATCCAAAGGTCCTGATGCCCTGTGGCTGTGGGACCTGCAGGAAGCTGCACCAGGCTGGGTCTCAGCTCCTGCTGGGATGAGGAGAATCCCCTGAACACAGGTCTGAGGGTCTGAGTGAAGCCAACACTGCCCTGGCATGGAGGGATCTGGAGAAGATCCTCTGATCTTTGCCTCCTGTGACCATCCCATTAAATTAAGGCTTCCCTCCCCTCATTCCCAGATCCCACCTTGCCAAAGCTCCTTCACTCATCACCTGCTGCTTTTCTTCATGTGAGAGTTCAGCCTTAAAGCATTTGCTGGGGGAGCAGGGCAGCTCCAGGATGGAGCAATCCACAGGGATCTGTGAGTGCTCAGGGATGACAAACCCTTCCTTGGTGTCCCTGCTGAGCACCCCAGGGCACCAGCCCTGCCACCAGGAGCAGCTGGACCTGCTGGGACCTCGGGGCTCTTGGCCACTGCTCCAGAGCTTGGGCTGGCGCCAGTGAGGGAGAGGGGCAGGAAATTTCCCTCTGGTTTGCAGCCCAGCAGGCAGGGCAGCCTGGCTCATGGAGCACAGGGCTGGCAGCTGCTGGCTGCCCTGGCCTGCCCAGGTTTGCTTCTGGGCCCCAAGGGAGGGAACAGCTGCTGCAGCAGCTGGGGAAGCAGACTGAGACCTTCCATCCATCACTGCTTGGATGGGAGCTGCTTCCCTGAGCTCCTGCTGAATTTAGATCCCAAAGGAAGGGGCTGAGATAGAGATGGACCAGAACCACCCTGGATGACAACAAAGTCTCATAGACAAGGGCAACACACAACCTTTGGAGATCAGTGATGCTCAGCAGGACCCTGATGGCAGCAAAGGCACAGACAAGTCCCACTCCCAATCAAACCTGAGCTGGAAAAGGAGTCTTCATGGCACAAACCTGTCCCACCACCTTCTGGGGACTTTGACAAGGGATGGAGGGACAGGACCCAGGGAATGGCTCCCACTGCCAGAGGGCAGGGCTGGATGGGATCTTGGGAATGAGGAATTGTTCCCTGTGAGGGTGGGCAGGCCCTGGCACAGGGTGCCCAGAGCAGCTGGGGCTGCCCCTGGATCCCTGGCAGTGCCCAAGGCCAGGCTGGACATTGGGGCTGGGAGCAGCCTGGGACAGTGGGAGGTGTCCCTGCCATGGCAGGGGTGGCACTGGGTGGGTTTAAGGTCCCTTCCCACCCAAACCCCTCAGGGATTCCCTGTGGGTACCAGGCACTGCTGGGGCTGATGGCAGCTCTGGCTCCTCACTAAGCCCTGCTGAAGTCAATTCCATCAGGACAAAGTGATGGGTGCTGCTCCTGGGGCTCCTCCTGGGCAATGACCCCACTGCTGAGGAGCAGTGATTCCACCCAAGGGACAGCAGGATGTGAGTGCTGGCTGAGCACTGCAGGGAAGGGACCCAGCCCCAGCACCCCTGAGGCTGCTGGCAGCATGGACCAGGGAAGGAGATTCTGGGGCAGTCAGGATCCAGCACTGCTCCCCTCCTTCCAGGGAGCCACGTGGGAATGTCTGGATGTGATGAGCCACAGTGATTTCTGTTCATAACAAACACCAAGGTGTCGGTGTTTCTACAAACTCAGGTCTTCACACAACACAAGGAATATTTTGGGGTGGAAAAAGCCTCTCCTGCCAGCTCAGCAGTACCAGCCACAGCTGCTGAGCCCAGGCTGGGGCAGCTCTTTGCCTTTTCCTGGCCCAGTGAACCCTGCAGGACTGGGGCACTTCCCCTCCTCCTCCCACACCCAGAGGTCCATCCCCAGCTCCCCTCGCTCTCCTGGCTCACAGGAGGAGCAAAGGCTCTGCTGGGAGCCCCATGGGAGCAGGGAGACACATCCCATATGTGTGGGACACTGCCAGAGCCAGAGCAGCCCCTGAGCCACTGCAGGAGCTGAGCAGGCACTGAAGGGAAAGCAGCAGGGAAAGGAGGGCTCTGAGTGGCAGCAGATCACTGGCCCATGAAATAGGAGAGTTTTGACTGAGCATTTAATCCAGGACCTTGGGGGAAACACAAGGCAAGTGGCACAGAAATGGCCCCAGACATCTGTGAGAGCTGCACAGAGCACAGAGACAGCCACAGCACCAGCAGTGGTGGGAAGGGAATGGGGAAGGGAAGGAGAACAGAAAGATCAGAGGGAGTTTTGGTGAGGACAAGAGGCGTAAGGCTGAGAAATTGCATAAATGTATTGTTCAATAAATGTAAATACAGGAGATGCCAGGTTGGATGGGGCTTGGAGCAACCCGGGGTAGTGGGAAGTGTCCCCGCCCATGGCAGGGCTGGAGCTGGATGGGCTTTAAGGTCCCTTCCAGCCCAAACCATTCCATGATCCCACGCTTAAGAACAAGCCCAGATGACCTGGAATGCTCTGGAAGGAGCTACAGGCATGAGAACACAGCAAAGAGTCATTGATGAGATATTGCCCAGTGGGAGCACAGCAGGATGGGGAGCTGGGGACACCCCAGGGACAGCAGCCAGGGATGGGGAGCTGGGGACACCCCAGGGACAGCAGCCAGGGATGGGGAGCTGGGGACACCCCAGGGACAGCAGCCAGGGATGGGGAGCTGGGGACACCCCAGGGACAGCAGCCAGGGATGGGGAGCTGGGGACACCCCAGGGACAGCAGCCAGGGATGGGGAGCTCCAGAGCTGCAGCCCATCCCTGCCAGGGCTCCAATGGAACTGTTCTTTGTGAAGGTTTCCCAGGATTTTTAAATGAGGTGCT
Source organism: Serinus canaria (assembly GCF_022539315.1). NCBI lineage: Eukaryota > Metazoa > Chordata > Aves > Passeriformes > Fringillidae > Serinus > Serinus canaria. The sequence continues at coordinate 4,196,875 of NC_066340.1, read as the reverse complement.
GTCCCATGGACAGAGTGGGAAATAAGCTCTTTTCAGAAGCAGAATTTGGGTAGAGATGGCAAAGCCAGCACAGTAATTGCCTGATTTTCATGACAACAAACCAGAGGGATTTCAACCAAGTGTGCAACCAAGTGTGAAATGAGGGCTCAGCAGCAATGAGCCCACTGGGATGGATTCCAAAGGGGATTGCTTTAAACCATCAAACCTTCCCAGAGCTTAGACCAAGGCCTCTTGCTGGAAAGGCAGGAGCACTGGGGGGCACCTGGTTGGCTTCTAGCTCAGGATATTCTGTGATTCTCTGCTCCAAGAAAGCCTGCAGCTGCACACGAGATGTGAGGGCTGTGAGGGGCAGGATGGAGAGCAGCCCATCATGGTAACACCTCATGGAGGTCAGTGCTGCAGCCCCACCTGGATCCTGGCCTCAGCCTTTGAGAGGGTTCAGCCATGAGAAAAACATTAAAAAGGCTCCCAGATGAAGGGAGGCTGCAGAAAAGAGCCCAAAAAAAGCAGCAGCTATATTCTGCATGAAGAAAAAACACAGGAAGCGAGGAGAGAGAAACTCAAGAGGTCTAAAAAAAGGCAATTTTCAAGGCTCTGCTTCCTAACAAGAGCTGAGGAGACAAGCAGGGATATGAAAATTTCAGGGAGGGTTAAATCAGCTCTGCAGGCCATGTGTGGTGTCACTGCTGGGGAGGGCTCCAGGCTGGGGTGGCAGAGAGGTGACAGTTATGGAGCCATAAAATCAAGGAATGCTTTGTCTTGGAAGGAACCTTCAGGACCATCAAGTTTCAACCACATCCAGTGCCATGGCAGGGACCCCTCCCACTGTCCCAGGGAGCTCCAAGCCCTGTCCAGCCTGGCCCTGAGCACTGCCAGGGATGGAGCATCCATGGAATAACCTGTGCCAGGGCCTGCCACCCTCCCAGGGAACAATTCCTCATTCCCAAGATCCCATCCAGCCCTGCCCTCTGGCAGTGGGAGCCATTCCCTGGGTGCTGTCCCTCCATCCCTTGTCAAAGTCCCTAGAAGGTGGTGGGACAGGTTTATGCCATGAAAACTCCTTTTCCAGCTCAAGTTTGATTGGAAGTGGGACTTGTCTCTGCCTTTGCACACCCAGTGCCACCCCTGCCAGGGCAGGGACACCCTCCGCTACCCCAGGAGATTCCAAGCCCTGTCCAGCCTGGCCCTGGGCACTGCCAGGGATGGAGCATCCATGGAATAACCTGTGCCAGGGCCTGCCCACCCTCCAAGGGAGGAATTTCTTGAGCAGGGTCTAAAAAGCCACTGGATATATGATGGGTAATAAACAAGGACATATCTGAGGTACAACAGGTGACATTTGGGGACAGATAAGTGCTCTCTCAGGAGGGTTTAGGGCCCAGGCTGGTGGCTGGTAGGGCAGGGTTCAGGGTATATCTCACCCAAGCACTTGTGGGTTTCTGCAGCTTGCAGGACAATGATACTGAGGGCAATGGGCTCAAAGGAAAACTTACTGAGAAAATTATTCCCACAGCAGCTTCAGCAGAGAAAAACAGGAATAGCTGAATTCCCAGGAGCAGAATCTGCACTGAGACCTCGGGGGCCCTGTGTGTCCCCCCTGTCCCCAGCCTGTGGGAGCTGCTGCCAGGAGGGGCTGCCACTCTTCATGTGACCACAAGAATCCCAAAGTCAACACCCCCAGGGAGCCAGGACACAAAGGGCACCACATGTCAATAATCCTGGGTGGATATTTCATTCCAGAGCTGCAGCTCTGGCACCTCAGCTCTGCTCTCCCACATCTCGAGTGTGGCAGCTCCAAAGCACCAGGTCCCATTGCCAGAAGAGATTGACACACTCAGAGCACAAATTCCCCCATGTAAGACTCAGAAGATTTTGACAGCATCATCCCTGTGACTCCTTGGCGCTCTCCACCCTTCTCAGAAGGAGAAAACACCTTCCCCATCCAGGTCTTGTTAGAACACCCTGGCTCTTGAAAAAGGCTCAAAGCAATGATTTGCTGTCCTGTGTGATCCAGAAACAACTTAACACCCTCTTTCCTTCTTGCCTCAGCTGCTGGGCTGGATTGGGAGCCCCTCTGCACCCTGTTCAGGACAGCCCCAAAGCCAGAGCAGGCAGCTCCCTTCAGCCACAGCTTCCTGAGGAGAGGAGGAAGGACCCAGGAGCCCTTGGTGGGTGCAGATCTTTCCCCTGGGCAGGAGGCAGGGGATGCACACACACACACACACAGGCAGGCTGTGACTCACACGTGCCATGAGGGAGATGAAAACATCTGAAACCACAAGGGCTTTGCAAAACCTGCCTTGTGAAACCTCTCAGGCTCACAGGATGTTTCCCTGCAGCATCACCGGCTTTTCGGAGCTCTGGCCTCGTGGAGCTCCTCAGAGCCAGGTGGCCTTGCCAGAATCAGACATTTAGATGGATCAAAGCCATAGAAAAGAGACTACAAAGAAAGTCAGACAGGAATCAAGGAGATCTCAAGTCAGGATCAAAAGGAGAATTTCCATAGTCAAAGGTCAGAGCAACTGCTCCAGGCATTCTGAAAGGTCACTGAGCTGAACACAGCTGCCAGCTCCCTCCTCACCCTGTGCTTTTTCACCATTATCTGCAGTCAAGTGACACTTGAGACACTGAATTTTTTTTTCCATCTTCAAAACCAGCAAATATTTACAGTATATTTCTTTTGTGCCTGGTGGTCTGCTCAGGTAGATCACCTGGGAGGCTGCCAGAAGTGCCTTTTCAGAAGGGAGTTTTTACTGTGCAGGAGAAGCACCAGGCTGAACTGTGAGCTGAGAGCTCAACCCCTCCACTTAAGAAGTGGCTTTCAAGCCTTTTTGGCTCAGCCTTGCCTATTGAGTTAGCAGAGCAAGGCTTTGGGTGACACAAATTTCATTGTCACCTGCTGAGCTGTGACAACAACACTGCTGCTCCCTGGTAATGAGCAGCAGGAACTGTTCAGAGGAGTCTCTTCCCAGGGCAAAGTGTCACACGTGTCCCACGGCCCAGGGCAAGGCAGAGCCAAGGCAGCTCTACTGCCATGGTCCCTTTGAGTCCTGCCTGAGCCATAAAAGCCACTTTTCTGAGAGGCCAGCAGCTGCCACAACACTGCTGGGCCTTTTCCATGATGTGTCTGCAGCACATCCAGGTGTATTCCTTCCCCTCTGGCTGAGATGAGCATGAAATATTGGTATATAAATTATTATATACATTATACATATATTTACATATCTATAATAGCTCTATTATTACATTAAATTGCATTATACTATAGAATTATATACATTATAATATTATATGATACATGATTATAATATAATAATATAATATAATAGATAAATAATAGAATATAATATAATCATAATATAATATAATATAATATAATATAATATAATATAATATAAATAATATAATATAATATAATATAATCATATCATATCATATCATATCATATCATATCATATCAATTATAATAAAAGATATTTTATTTATAGAAACATATAAAATTTTGGTTTTTAAAAAGCATTAAATCAAAATCCCCAGTCCATTCCATATTTGGTTCTCTCATTCCTAAAATGCATTTATTCCCATTGATCCCAAGGCTGGGAGGTCCTGGAGCAGTCTGGGAGCTGACTTCCTTCCTCACTGATTTAGGAGCTGGGGTGTCTGTGCATCCCTGCTCAGGAGCTGGGAATCATCCCTGCCAGGGGGAGCTGGGAATGCCAGAGAGCTGGGAAATGTTTCTGTCTCTTCCAGCAAACCCCTTTGGTTTAGGTGCTCCTGAGGCCGTGGGGCAGGGGCTGCCCCTCCCCAGGGCTGCTCTCCTGCTCTGGGAGCTTGGGCCAAGAGCCAGGCTGCTGAAAAACACCCAAACTGCCCAAGGGGGGCTCCTGGGGCAGGTCCCAGCCATGGGGCTGCACCCCACAGCAATATTTCATGGTGGGAAAGCCCCCACAGTGGTTTGAGCCATCACTCTGTGTCACTGCATGGTGTGTCCCTTCCTCCAGCCTGGGCAGAGTGGAAATACCCAGGGAATGTCACTGGTCCTACCCTGGAACATCCAAGAGAGGGATCACAGCCTCACCCAAGCTCCATCATCCTGCTGAGCCAGGGCCAGCCCTCACTGCCTGAACCCCTGAACCCCAGGCCTGACCCAACTGGACCTGAGCTCAGCTAAAACCAGGCCTGGACCTCGTTACCCCTCTGGGACTATTAATTCATCCCAGAGCAGAGTGGACAGGGCTTGGAGCAGCCTGGTCTGGTGGAAGGGGTCCCTGCCCAAGGTTCCTCCCAACCCAAACCATCCCATGCAGAAATTTCCCTCCCAACCCAAACCATCCCATGCAGAAATTTCCCCCTTCCCTGCCCACCCAGCACAGGAGGCTCCAGGCTCCCTCAGTTCTGCTCCTGTGGGAGATGGGAATTCCTCTCTGGCCTTCAAAGAGAAGTGTCAGGTTTTCCCACCTCTGTGCCATCAGCTTCCAGTGCCTGATGCCATTTATCCCCCATGAGCACTCCCTAAAGCTGGTCAGGAGTTTGTGGAGGAAAACCACAGGCTCACTCTACAGGGAATTTCCTGGGAACCTGCAGTAATGAAGGAGCTAAAAAAAAAAAACCCAGTTAAAAAAGCACCAATAGTGTGCTAAATATTTCATTTCCTCCAGCAGGCAAAACAAAAAATTCCCAATCCCCTGAGGTGGAGGCAGCTCCCAGCCCCCACGGCAGCCAGGGCTGATGGATGATGGATGGAACATCCTGGCAGAAGCCCCCACCCTGCCACGTGCCCCCCTGGAGGGAACTCCAAAACCCACAGAGTGCTCCTTCCCTGATCCCTGGCACACCACAGGAATGGGATTCAATGACCCTTAAGGTCCCTTCCAACCCAAACTGCTAAATGATTCTGTGCATTCAATTCTCTCAGAATTCAATGTAATTTCAATTTTTGAAGGGAAGGGAAAGGGTGGGGAGAGCTGGGCCAGGGCACGTGGGGCCTGTGGCTCCCAGAGCCAGCAGGGAGGACGATGGGGACACGTCCCAGCCCAGCCCCATGTGCTGCTCCCCTTCACCTCCCCAGCCCTGCTCCCAGCCCTGCCAGCAGCAGGGATGAACTGCAGCTTCTGCAGCCCCAGTGAAGTCACATCTCAGAGCTATTCTGAGCCTGGCAGAGCTTTGGGGAGTCAGAGCTCATCCGGCTCCACCGTGGCCTCAGGATGCTGGAGTGTTACATATTTTATAAAAACCACCATGCCAAAAATATGATTCCAAGTGCTTGGCTGGAGCAGAGGAAAGCAGCACATGGGGGTGATGCCAAGAGCCTGGCATTAGAAATGCACCAGCACATAAATAAAATAAGAGCACTTAGGAGGATGAGCACAGAGCTGCCTCCTGGTTGGGACAACTTGGGCTCAACTCCTGGGCAGGTTGAGAAACAGCAAAAATCTTTCCTTGTATTCTCTTCCCAGTGCTGGTCCTTGCCATGGCCCCCCTGGGGAATGAATTCACCAGCCCCACATTTACTGGGGCACATTTGCAAAGTCCCTCCTCAAAGGATGCTCCTGGCCTGTTCAGCAGCTGCTGATCAAATTCTGCCAGCTGAAGTTCAAGAAGGTAGAAATCCTCCCCAAAAATCTCTTTGAAGGGAATCCAGCACCTTTCAGGCATCTGGGATGTGTTTGTTCAACATCTGCAAGAAGACTGTGAGGTACAGGGCTTGATGCAGAGGACAAAGGTGTGGGATTATACATCTGTTTTCCACTCAGATTTACAAGAGACAATGACTTTGGGGTGGCAAGGAGTGGTTGGAACAGCTGATGGATGCTTTACACTGGAAAACAACAGCACAGAGAAGCTGTGCTCTCACTTTGGTACCCAGAAAAGCTCCAGCCATCCCAAGGGATCAGCAGCTTTGCTTTTCCCACTGCAGGGCTGTGAATTAAATGGATATTTTTAGAGCCTGGCAGAGGTCTGAAACCACAACAAGGGGGAAGTTTCCCAGAGATCACCCAAAATCATGATAGGAACACAAATAGCAGGGACACTTTTGAAATTCTTTGGTTTTCTCTCATTATTTCTTGGGATCGACCTGTGCCACTGAAAGTGCCAGGAAGCAGCTGGGATAAGAGAGGACAATTTGCTGTGGTGAAGTCACCAGCTCAGCTTGCCTGGCTCCAGGGGCTGGAAGCCGCGGGGACAACAGCAGCAGGGCTGTGGCCAGGCAGAGGGGATGGCAGCAGGGCTGTCACATCCCACCACAGCTCGGGGTGGCAAACAGCTCAGCTCCCTTGTATTCCACCCACGCTGGGAATGTGCCCGGAGGGCTCTGCCACCCTGGGGAACATCCCGGGCAGGAGCATGAGCACGGGCAGCGTGTGCCAGCCGTGTGTGCCGGCTGTGGGGGTGATGAGGGGAGCCTGGGGGGGCTGGAGGGGCTCTCGAAGGATGATGGAGAGCGGCTGCTCGCAGAGCCGCAGCTCCCGGTCGCTATAGCAACCTGGATATCCCTCATCCCATCTGATGCCTCAGCGCTGCCAGCCAAGCGGGGCTGCTGCAGAGCGACGGGCTGGGTTAATTTACTGCCACCCCTTGCTGGATAACCCCGGGTAAGCAGGATCGTGCTCCAAGCCCCCTCTCGGGGGGTTTCTCACGTGCCCCGGGGGCGGCCCTGGCTGCAGGCAGAGCGGTGTCACCGTGACCTACTTAGTGCGGGACACGGTGACATCACGGCCGATGCCAGCGGCTGCCCGGGGCTCCGCACGGCCGTGGCCGGAGCAGGGCTGAGCTAACCCGGCCCCAGGGCACATTCCGGCCGGGGGAACCTCGCTCTGTCAGCACGGGACACGTCTCCCCTCCGCTGGCCTGGAACAGCCGCGCCGGCTCCTGCCTCTCTTTGCAGAGCTGGTCTGAAAACCCAGATTTTTCTCCTTTTCTAATGGAAAGAGAGAGGAATTAGCTAAAGCTTCCGAGGACACTGAAACGGCACGAGAACAGAACTGCCCTGCGCTGAGCGCTGCGGCGGCTTTTGTCAGAGAGCGACCTTGGGGACCCCGACACAGGGTCACCCTCGGCGGGACACACACGGGCAGCCCCCCACGGCTTTAGGGCCATCCTGCCGCCACCCCCAGCCCACTCCTGCCTGCTGAACCATGGATTCTTACGGAGTGGGAGCGCAGAGGGAGGGGGTGCTCGTGGCTCGGGGCCAGCGAGTAAGGCGGCTCCTCCTCCTCCTCCTCTTCCTCTCCCAGCATCCACACGGTGACACTTCAGCTGAGGAAGCTGAATCATCCTTCAGTTAATGACAGGCTCTTAACCTGCTGGTGAGGAGCCTCGCTGAGGTCCCTCCTCTTAAGAACGCCCAGAAGGAGAAGCGCTGGGCCCAGGGACTGTCCCAGCCCGGGCTTGCTGCTGTCCCTCCCGGGAGCCCTGGGATGGGCAGGACGTGCTCCCCTCAAATACACAGTCCTGCCAAAGCAGGGAGAAAAGCACGGGAAGGGAAGGGTCAGGCTGGGGATGAAGCAGGAAGGGGAAGCAGCACAGCCAGGGGGACTCAGGGCCCATTGCTCCATCATCAGCCAGGGTTTAGTTCTGAACCTCCTGCTGCGTCCCTCTGATCCCGGGGGCAGGAGCACACCCTGAGCCCTTCAGAGAAGCCTGAAGAGACCCAGCAACTGTGCAGGGCTTAAAAAGGGGTTAAACGCACCAGGAGGTTGGAAGAAAGCCAAGGAGCAGCTTGGACTGAGGTTGGTGCTACTGAAAATCCCTGAGCAGAGCCCAGGGGCCTCAGGAAGAAGAACCCAGCTCTCAAAGTGACTGAGAGCACTCGGGTTTGCTGCTCCTGGGATGGTGTTTGAGGGATGTCTGAACAGGTCACAGCTGTTCCCGGGGTGCTGGGGGCTGGTGAATCTCATCTACACCCAAATTCCCCAGCAATGCTGGTTTGTAAAGAGTCCTGAGGAAACCTGGCCTCTCCCCAGCACAAAGGGTGAGGATGGCTGGGAATGGGGAGGTGGATGGGCCAAGGAGGAAGGGGGGGATTTCAGGAAGGGCAGGAGGGAAGAGTGAGGATGATTGGGCTGCAGCAGTCCCTGCTCCTACAATGAAGGGAAAAGTTGCTTCCTCCACCAGGTAAAACTGCCCATGAGGGGAAGTCCAGCTCGAACCAGCACTGACATCACCTCTGGCTCAGCACTGCAGCACCCCAGTGACACACTCTGAGTCTAATCAAATTTCAGACACGATGGAAATCACCCCTGTTCTGCCTGGGAGCACCGGGGTGAGCTGGGGCTGGAAACACAAAGCCTGGAGAGAACAGAGGCTGGGGCAGTTTTGAAAGGAAGATTTTCCTTCCATCAAAAACTTTAAAGTCAAGGAACCAAGTCCTGCCATTAGTGCAGATATTTGAAAAGGAGAATTTCAGTGTGGATTCCTAATGTCCTCTCCAAGGAGCAGGAGCAGTGAGAGCAGACTAAGCCGAGGTGACAGCAGGCCTGGCAGGAGGGTGGCACCAGCCACAGGCACTCCTGGAACACAGAGCCAAGCTGAGAAATCCAAATCCACCTCAAACGAGCAAGGGCAGCCTGTTGTCTGCATTTCAAGCCAGATGATTCCTGAGAGCACTGAAATTTCCCTGTGTTCCCTTAATATTATGCATTCATGACACTGCAAGGCACCAAGGACGAGGCTCGGAGCCGGGAAATCAATTTTTCATGTGACAGCAGAAATGACAGGCAGGGTTTTAAGTGGATTTCATGTATTCAGAGAGGTTGAGCAGACAATTTGAGGGTTATTATTTCAGGAGCATTTGCTGAGATGTTCCAGAGTGGTCTCAGTATCACTTCTGCAAAGTAAAGGGCTCTGAAGCTGCAATCCCAGAATGAAAACGCTGGCACTTCTGCTTCCCTTTGTTCTCTTTATTCTCTGATACATTAGCACAATTCACATAGGCAGAAAAAAGGCAACTTGCTGTGAAGAGAGACAACTACATCTTATTTAAATACCTGACCTATTTCTACTTTTCCTTTGCCTCATTCTGTGAGGAGTCTGGATTTGCAGAAATAGCTGAAAAAATGTGTTGGATCATGTGAAAAATGCTTTTCCCTGTGGCAAAGCTGGCATGAAAAACAGGTGCATAAACAAAGAGATTCTTACTTATAGAAATGCAGAGTTTGGAGAGGAACTGCACATTGCCAGGCTGATTCCCAATGTCACAGAATGGTGGGAGAGGACCTGAAACTCACCCAGTGCCACCCCTGCCATGGCAGGGACACCTCCCACTGTCCCAGGCTGCTCCCAGCCCCAATGTCCAGCCTGGCCTTGGGCACTGCCAGGGATCCAGGGGCAGCCCCAGCTGCTCTGGGCACCCTGTGCCAGGGCCTGCCCACCCTCCCAGGGAACAATTCCTCGTTCCCAATATCCCATCCATCCCTGCCCTCTGGCAGTGGGAGCCATTCCCTGTGTCCTGTCCCTCCATCCCTTGTCCCCAGTCCCTCTCCAGCTCTCCTGGAGCCCCTTCAGGCCCTGGCAGGGCTCTGAGCTCTCCTCTCCAGCTTCTCCTCTCCAGGTGAGCACCCCCAGCCCTCAGCATTTGCACAACATTTTAATTTTCACGTTGGGCTGTTCCTGCAGGACAACAGCTCCATAAACGCAAGGTGGACACACAACACCCACATGTCTGTCAGCAGCTGCCCCTCCTGCAAACACAGCCAGTCCCACGGGATCTGCCCCAGAGCAGCTTGCTCAGCAGACAGCTGATCTCATCCCAGGCTGGCATTTTATCAGGCAGGGTTTTAATGATCTGAGGAGAATCTCTTCCAGCTTCTGGCAAGGTGCAAGGAGGGTTCAGCCTGAAGGGAGAGGGACAGTGAAGGGTTGGTGCCTGCTGTGACCTGGCAGAGAGGCCACTGGAGCCTCCATGTCCCTGGAATAACCACAGGTCAGCTCCCCAGCAGACTTGGGATGGAGCTTGAGAGCAGAGCCACATCACCAGGCACAGAAAATGCCTTTAATGACTGTCTGGCACAGTCTGCATCCTCAGCTGCAGGAGAATTGATCCTTCTTCCTATCTCTGATTGCAGAGAGGGCAAGTTTTCCCTGAAATGCCATTTTTATTTTTGACCCTCTTCCCACACCAGACCTGCTGCTCCATGTGGGTCAGAGCAAGGCTGTGACTCCTGGCAGTGCCACTGCTGCAGCTCCAACAGCATGGGCATCATCCCAGACAAACCCTCTGGATTCACCCCTCTGGGCTCTCTGCTCTGGATTCATCCTTCTGGGCTCTGCTCTGGGTTCATCCCTCTGGGCTCTCTGCTCTGGATTCACCCATCTGGGCTCTCTGCTCTGGATTCATCCCTCTGGGCTCTGCTCTGGATTCATCCCTCTGGGCTCTGCTCTGGATTCACCCCTCTGGGCTCTGCTCTGGATTCACCCATCTGGGCTCTGCTCTGGGTTCATCCCTCTGGACTCTCTGCTCTGGGTTCATCCCCCTCCTTTCACAAACACCCTGCAGGAATTTGGTGCTGCTGCCAAGGCTGCAAGGAAATGGACCTGGTGATGTGCAGGGTTTTATGCTCCTGTTTCGATTCCCCCACAGACAGACACATTTATCCAACAATATGACATGGCATGAGGCATCCTGAAGGTTTCCAGCCCAGGAGGGACACTGGTCCTTTCCCAGGGCTGTGACAAGGACAGTGACAACAATCCGGAGCTGTGTTGGATCCTGTCTGCAGGTACCAAATGCTGGGGCTTCACCATCAGCAGCTCCATCTCAGCAGGCACAATTATCAGAATTATCACCATTTCTGCTTTCATATTTTGAAGCTGTGCTGGGAGAAATCAGCACTTCTGCACATGGCACTGAGAAATTTGCTACATCAACCAAATGCCTGCAAAGCCAAAGCCATTAACAAATCAAACATCCACAGCTCAGGCATTCAGCATTAATTTATTTTGCTGCAGTCATTTCAGCTGTGCAAAATACCTTCCCCTACCCCGGTTTCTAATCTGCCTCCATCCTCCTCCAGGCTCACCACAGTTAAATATTTCCCATTGCTCCTGAAAACTTGAGAAATTGAGCTGTGGACAGGGAAAAATGAGTTGTGGAGCAAATGTTTCCCTCAGAAGCAGAGGAAGTCTTTGTTCCAAGGCCGTCACATCAGTTCAAGAGGCTTCTTAAATGTTTTTCTAAGAGCCTTTGCAGTGACAAGATGAGGTGCCACCACTGTGAAATACTCTCAGGGAGAAGAGCAATCCCTGCTGCCTGAAGGCTCTGCCCCAGCTGGGGTGGCTGCAGAGCTGGAGGGGCACGGCCCAAATGCCAAATGAACCCTTCAGCTCCACACAACCTGCATGGGGAGGGTCTTCCCTCCATCAGGACCCTTCCTGACACTCCCCACTGCCATCCCACACATGGAACACTCCTCAGCCCAGTTTCACAACTGCACCTCAGGACCTCAGCTTTTCTCACCTCAGGTTTTTGCTGCAGACAGAGGTGGCTGATGGGGTTTTCAGTATAAAAAAAGGAGAAGCCCAAGTTTTTGTGAAACTGTTCTCAGTCTCATGACTCTCCCTTCCTGTGCAGCTCAGGGACCTCTTCCTCTTGGCAGCCCAGAGCTTCTCTGCCAGCAGCTCCAAAGGCAGAACTCACTGATGGGAGAAGAGCTGAGAACACCTGGAGCAGGGGACATGGGGACACAGTGACACCACACTCAGGCCTTGTCACAGGGCATGGAAAACAAAAACCCAGTGGGAAAGGCCAGAGGATCAAAGGGAGGGCACAGGTGGGACCCTCACTGGGCAGCTCTCCTAGCACACATCCTGCTCTTACCAAACCCTGAGTGAGGTTCTGTTACCCCACAGGCTGGGAATGAAGCAATTCTCTGCTTTGCTGGGTGAACCTCCCCGGCTTGGCAGGGCAGAGGATTTGTTCAGATGATCAGAGAGAGTCTGCCAGACCCTGAGAGCCCTGAAAAAATTCCTTAGGTCCTGCAAATTTCTCCAGCCTGAAATCCTGCCCCAGTCCGAGAGCCAGCAGCTTCTGGGACCCCTGAGGCACAGAGGGCACAGAAACCTCCTGCTGCCCAGCCCAGCCTGTCATCACTGCCAGCCCAGGTGAGCTGGTCAGTGAGCCAGGCTCTGAAAAACCCACCTGAGGATGACCTGGCAGCTTAGAAATCCCTTCTGGGCTGTGGTGAGGTGCTGCCCTGCAGCCTCACAGGGAGGTCATGCCTGTGGTGCAGCATCATCCTGCAGCAGATGCTGGAAGGGGTCACAGAACCCCTCAATGGATTGGGCTGGAAGGGACCTCAGAGCCCATCCAGTGCCACCCCTGCCATGGCAGGGATACTTCCCACTGTCCCAGGTGGCTCCAAGCCCTGTCCAGCCTGGCCTTGGGCACTGCCAGGGATCCAGGAGCAGCCCCAGCTGCTCTGGGCACCCTGTGCCAGGGCCTGCCCACCTCATATGGAAGATTTTCTTCCCAATATCCCATCCATCCCTGTCCTATGGCAGTGGGAGCCATTCCCTGGGTCCTGTCACTGCATCTTTTTGGAGCAGCCTTTCCCAGAGGTGATGACACTCACCTGACTGGGTGGATGCATCTTCCCATGACTCCTCTCAGGGAAGAAGCAGCAACCTTCAAATTGCTGCCTGTAATCATTGCAGAATTCCTGCAGCACGAGAGAGGAACAGCTGGAATTACTGGCTCCATGTGTGAACACAGGTGACCAGGAGAAAGCAGCTGCTGACAGGCAATCCTGAGCTCCTTGGGCAGAGCAAACTCTGAGCTCACTCCCTGGAGCTGCTCTTGGCTCTTTCTCTCCCTTCCACAGGAACTGAGCTGCTGCCAGCTAAAGGTGGTGTAATTAAGGATAACAAATCTGCAGTTCTGTGCTGAGACCTCTGCAAGGACTTCCCCTAATCTTGGGGGGTCTTTCCCAACCAAAATCAATCTGTGATGTTTCACATCCTCCATCCCCTCTGAGCTCTCTGGAATGTGACCCACGAGTGCTGCTGCAGGGCTGGGAGGGTGCTCAGTCCTTGGGGAAGACCTGGGGATGCAGGAGCAGGACCTGGGGATCCATGGAGCAAAGCTGCAGCCAGCACTCAGCAGCCTGTAAGTATGTCTGCAACTGTAAAACCTGTTGTCTGGCTTTTGTGTCTGGTTTTTGGGTTTTTTTAATATGATATTTAAATGAAAGCCAAGTTCTTATGTTAACCTTTGCTGTGCACACAGGGAAAAGCTCTCCAGCCTGAGTCAATCACTGCAAACACTGAATTTTTCACTTCACTGTCTGCAGGTACTTCTGTCTCACCCCAGCAGGGGCTACATGAACTCACTCCATGAGCACCACATCCTGTGACACCAAAACTGTCCTGTGACACCAAACCCATCCAACTCTGACAGGTACTCCATGCTCCTGTGCCAAGAGGAGGAGTCACACATCCAAACTCTTCCCATTTCTGGGATTAAGCATTGAAAAGCAGAGGTGTGAAGTGAGGGGAAGAAGAGGCTCTCCCTGAGGATTTCATGGTTGCACCCGGTGATTTTAAAGGACTTTTCAGAGCTAAAGGATTTGTGATTTTGCTCTGCCCCTTGGGTAATTATCCCATTTCCCCTTACAAAGACAAACGGTGCAAGTGAGCCCTGAGCACTCCAGATCTGCTCCAGAGATAACCTGAGATAAAGAACTCCCACTTGAGATAAAGGAACAAGCGGTAACAGGAGCTGATCCACAAGCTCAGTGTCCCGGGATTTCCAGCGGGAGCAGGAGCCCGCAAACCCAGCAGTGGAGCAGTTGTGAGCAGCAGGCTCAGGAAGCACATTTGGGGGGGGTTGAATTTCAAAGGCATCCTGGCAGCACCGGGCTGGGCAGCAGGAGAGGCTCCCGCTCCCATCTGCAATCCCCTGGCATGGGAGCACAGCAGCTGCAGGCCCGTTGGATGGGAGCTGGGAGGCAGTGAAACAAACGGGCAGAGGAAAGGAAAATCACCTTCCTGGTGATTTAGAGGTACCTTAGTGCTTAACTCAGAGCCTCTGTGCCCCAGAGACGGATCTGAGAGCCCCCAGCCCCCACCCAACTGTTCCCCACAAGGCAGAACAGTTCTTGTTCTTTTCAACTGATGCAAAGCCCCTCTTTCCTATCGATTTCAAAGCAGCCAGTTGCTGTTTGGGAATGGGAAGCTCCCAAAGCAGGCACTAACCTAACCTAACCCTAATCCTAACCCTAACCCTGTGCAATTATCCTGGTGCTTGTCTCAAATTCCCAACCCTGAGCTGTCACACAGCACTGGGCTGGCTCTACACGGAGCTCAGGCTCCCCTGCAGTTGCCAAGGACATTCAGTAGCACCTCGGGAGTGCAGGGGGGGCACTGAGCTCGTCCTGGCCCGGAAGGTCCCTGTGCTCTCCTGCTCCAGCCAGAAGCAGCCCCATCACTCTCCTGGGCTGCTGGAACATCCCCAGTGTTTCCTGCTGACCAAGCTGAGTCTCGGAGGAGAACAGGAGCCTCCAACACTGGAGAAGCTGCAGAGCAGCTCCTGCCCCTCCAGCAGCACCTCTGTGTCCTCTCTGAACAGGAACCCACAGCCCAAATCCAGCCCTGTCTGCACTCGAGGCTGCAGCCTCTGGAGGCAGCAGGAGCCTCTTCCCAAAATGTCCCTGCCTGGGTGTGTTTCTGCACAGGAGGAGCACAGTAAGGTCATGGAATGGTTTGGGTTGGAAGGGACCTTAAACCCACCCAGTGCCACCCCTGCCACGGCAGGGACACCTCCCACTGTCCCAGGCTGTTCCCAGCCCCAATGTCCAGCCTGGCCTTGGGCACTGTCAGGGATCCAGGGGCAGCCCCAGCTGCTCTGGGCACCCTGTGCCAGGGCCTGCCCACCCTCCCAGGGAACAATTCCTTCCCAATATCCCACCTGGCCCTGCCCTGTGGCCGTTTGAAGCCATTCCCTTGTCCCATCCCTCAGTGATCACTGCACTATTGCTGTCACTTGTCATAGAGGTGAGCTGGTAAAACTCCTGCTGCCCCTGCCTCTCTCTGCCTCCACCTGCTTTTTCTCAGTTTTATTTGAAGAGGGAAAGCCAGAAGGCAATGATGGGATGGCTTGGCCATAAACAGAATGAGAGCTTTGAAAAGGATTTTCCAAAAATTCCCTTTTTGTGTCTGAATGCAGCTCCTGAAGGGAAGCTGCTGCTGGGAGGTGCCACTTCCCAGCCTTTAAGGACAAGGAGGTGTGGTCTTCATCCAGATGAATTTAAGATTTTCCTTGAGGCTTCCAGACATTGACTGGAAGCTCCAGCCCCACAAATGCTGGAATCAGAATGGAGAGAAAAGCTGCAGGAACACCCACTGCACCCGGGCAGAGCATGGGCAGCTGCACCTCCCACATCCCAGTGCTGGCACACAGGGAAAGGCAGAGACTGGGAGAGTGGAAATGGGTGATGGATTTGCTGCTGAGCCAGGGATGTGCCAGGCTCATTCCTGATGCCCTGAGCTCTTCCTGAAGCAAGCCCAGCAGGAGGAGCAGGGGCAGGGGATGGCTGGGGTGCCTGGCAGAGGGGGCAGCCCTGGTTCCAAAGCCAGGGGGGAGCCTCTGGCTCCAGGAGCACGGCAGGAGATGGGTGCTGCTGCTGCAGGAGGATTGTGGCACCTCCTGCCTCTGGAGCTCTGGCCTGGGGCTGCTCCTGCCTCTCCTCCTTGCCTTTATCTCCTCATCTCTGGGATCCAAAGGACAGGAAAGGCAGGGATGAGCTGGCTGCTGCCTGCCTGCAGGACAGGGAGAAAAGGGAGAAGAGGGTGCTGTGCTATTTTGAGCTGCCTCCTCCTCAATTCCTAGGGGTGGAATTTTACCTCTGGAGTGTTGATTGCTTTGTAGGAAGGATTTAAAGACTACTTACACAAAAATGATAATTAAAACCTAAATAAAACATAGGCCTAGTCAATACTTCCCATTTCCATTGTTCTCAAAATCCAAAAGAACATTTCCAATTTGCCATAGAGATTTACTGGCCTTTTTCTACCATTTCACTAAAACAAACTCAAAATGCTGGGTTTGAAAATGATCAGTCTGCAGAAAGCCCCACTGGCAATAAGCTTCCAGCATGACTCCTTAACTCTGCAGCATCCAAAGTGACTTCAAATTAAAAGAATTTTGAAGCACTGTCATTACTCTGATTACTAAACCAACAACTTGATTTAGTAAAAGCACTGGCAGCTCACAAAGTATTAACAAGAACAATTAACAAGTGTTGGCAGTTATATTTAGTGTTTTGGAAATGTATTTACAAACTGAACTCAGCCTGGAATCAAAACAGCTGAAATCCCACCTCAACTCATTCTTTCAACATTTCTGCTTTTACTTTGAAACACCAGAAAATGCTCAAAATAAGGGGAATATCCTCTAAAGTAGAGACCAAACCAATGGTTGGACTCAATGATCTTGGAGGTCTTTCCCACCCTCTGTGGTTCTGTGAAAGTTTAATGCTCATTACCTGGGATAAAATGCCTTTGGTACATCAAGAGTCCAGGAAAATCAATCTATTCCAGCCCCTCTGCCCTTGTGCCAGTAGGCAGGAGAAATTAAATTAATAAGTGGCTGAAAACTGGGGGCTGCAGCCCCAGCAGGGCTTGGCAGGCTGGGAGTGGAAAGGGCCCTGATAGAGCTCTGCCCAAGCTCTGGTTGAATTTAAGGAGTTGTTTGGTTTGGATAATGTCAGGCAGTGCAGACTGTGCCTCCTTTTATAATCTTAAGTGCAAACAGATTTTGTGAATAAGCACTTTCAAGTCATAAGTGGGCTTTTTGTTAATAAATGTCAATAATCGGTTGCTGTAGCAACAGGGATTGATCCCCTGGCTACAGAAAGGGGGAGAGCAGAGCCTGCTCCCTGCCAGCTTTCTTTGCATGATTTCTGCCCATCTGCTCTGCCAGAAACCCAATGAACTGAGGGGCTCTTGGCCTGTGGATCTGGGATGGCTTCACCCAAACCCTGCTGGGGGAACTGGGAGGGGATGGAGCTCCCAGGGATGCACCCCATGGGGCAGGAACATCTAACTGCTCTACTCCTTTCCTGCTGGAAAACTCCTTGGTGCTGCCCAGGAGCCAAATGGACCTTGGCCAGGTGAGCAAAGGCTCAGGTGACACCTCACAGGTGAGAGGGACAGCTCAAGTGACACCTCACAGGTGAGAGGGACAGGCTCATGTTTGGCTCTGCCTCCTTGCACTGGAGCTGCCTGACCCAAGCACCAAACCAGGGCCAAAATCTATTTTGGGCAGGGATAAAGTGCAGCTGGCTGTGGTTGAAGAGCTCAGCTGAAGGAGCTCAAGGAGCTCCTCCATGAGTGACAATGAGAGCAGGCACAGGGCCAAGCCCTGCTGCTGCCCAGGTCCATCTGCACTCCTGCCCCAGCAAACACTCACAGGCAGGGGGTTTATAAAAGAAAAGAGTGAAGCAGCAAGAGATGGAGCAGCAGGCAGCAAAACGCTGGGAGAGTGGTGGGGAGCAGGGGGAGAAGGACAGGGGCACACCTGGGTGGGCTCCACCCCACACCCTCCCCCTCTGCCATCCTGATGGAGAGTTCAGCCTCAGCTCAGCTCCTTTGGAACCACTCAGATGGCACCAGAAAGGAAAAAAAGGACAATTTTATCCCTGTTCTCCAAAGCTCTGAAGCTCCATCCCCTTCTGCTCCCCCCATCCTGCCTTTCCTGCAGTGATGGCTCTTCCCCACAGCCCCATTCCAACACAAACCAGGGGGGCTGGGGAGGCAGCACCTCCTGCCTTTGCTGCCTGCTCCAGAGCCAGGCACCCCTGGAAACCTCTGAGACCCTTCCTTTGTCCCCATCCCTCAGCACTCCAGGCAGATCTTACTTGAAGGAGCTGAAAAGATTCTGCTGGAGTTTGGCCCCAAGGTTCAGTGGGGTGATCCTCAGCCCTGGGGCTGTCTGGCATTCCTGGGCTCCCCCTTCCCTGCCATGTCCTGGCATTCCCTGGGCTCTCCATTCCCTGGGCTCTCCATTCCTTGGGCTCTCCATTCCCTGGCGCTCCCAGGCCCTTCTCCATCTCAACACCAGCAGCACACACGTGGGACCCACAGGATATGGGATGGTTTGGGGTTGGAAGATTGGGAAGTGAGCAAAAATGTCTTGACTTTGTGCCAAAGTTTCTACCACGGCCCTGAAGAAATGGTGACAAATTTTGGACAAAGGGGGAGCAGGTTTTTGGGTGGCCACAGAAAACAATCAACCCAGCTCTGAGAGGAACCAATAAACTGACAGACTGAACTGATCAAGTGCTAACATGGTTTGGTTTTCTGCACTTTAAATCACTTTTGTAGCTCTTCTGTGAAAGCATTTTCATCACTTCCTTTCCCACATCCCTCTGTGGAGAGCAGCAGTCAGTCCCATCCTCTAGGAAATGTTACTGGGAGCAAACCCTGAAATCCCCCTCCCATAAATACACAGCATTGCTTTGGTTGTGTTGTCAGGAGATTCCTTTTTGCAGCCTGAAGTTGCAGAGGCACAATGCTGTGACTGAGAGATCACAGATCTCTGACCTGCCACCATTTTCCCCGTTGAGGATTATCAAATCCCACACCTTCCCAGAATTATCCTGCTCTGAAGGGATCTCCCTGCATTATGTGTTTAAGCTCTCCCAGCTCTGTTGGCAGCACCTCCCTGGGATTTATCCTTGCAAACAGCACAAGCTCCAAGGGGATGTTCCACCTCCCACCCTTCCTGTGATCCTGGAGAGCAATTCAGGCTTGCCTCCAGCCAGCCCTGAGAGGTTCCCCCCACCAGGCCTGACTCAGGCAGGTTCAGAATTCCCAGAGCAATCAGCCTGAGGATGAGTCAGGAGCTGCTCCTGAAGGCCTTGGCTGGGCCTCAGGAGGAGCTGAAGGTTCTTCATGGAAGCTGGAAGGGCTTTGCTTGGACCATGGGGAGCTTTTCCAGGCTGGGCTCTGCCCTCCCCGAGGGCACACAGGGACAGGAACCACCCCGAGCTGAGGGACACCAGTGACCAAAGCCAGGGGCTGCAGGAGACACCTGGCAGCAGCAAAGGGACCTCAGCACCACCCACCAGCTCAGTCTGGGTCTGAACACAGCCTGGGAGCAGATTTTCCCTATGGACATCACCTGGGAACCCTCCCAGCAGCTCCTCTGGCCTGGGACACCCCTTGGACAGGATCTCAGCTGCTTCCTCCTGCTGCCTGTGGAGCCACCTCCACACTTGTTCCTGATTTTATGTAGAAGAAAGTCGATAAAAAAGAAGCTGGAAAGTCCAGAGAAAAGATTTTGGCTGAAAAGTAGAACTGTGAAAGCTCAGTCCTGAAGGGGACTAGCTGGAATTCTGGAGGCAAAGGAGTCTGCAGGGGCTTTCCCAACACTCCTCCAGCCCAGATGTTCCCCAAGCATCCCCATCACATTTCTTTCCAGGGCTGGGATGCTGCAGCAATAACCCCTGGTGGGAACTGCAGCAGTCTGATATCAGAGTGTTATCATCTGTTTGAAAAGAGCTGCAGGACAGGAACAGAAAGCCTCCCTCAGCTGGGATTTTTCTATCCCTTCCACTCCTAATTTACTGGGAAGTTTCTCAACCACAAACTCTGCACTGATTGCACCACCAGGGACAGCTCACCAGGCTCTCAGCCCAACCTGGGAGGATTTTGTTGTGTATTTTATATATTTTATGTGCATGTATTTTAATTTCCATCATCCCAAAGGTACCACTGAGTTACCTGAGAAATTGGAATTCATGGAGATACTGGAGAGAAGAAAACACTTCCTGGACATGTCTCTCCTAATGCTGGGGGATTATAAAATGGGAATCTATTATTTTAAATAATTTAAAATTATAAATTTTCTGTACCATCTTTTTGTTTGATGCTGATAACTAATATTTATCATATTAACTGCAGAGAAACTCTCTGCCACATTTTTCTTCAGCTCAAACAACCACCCCCACTGCCAAGAGCTGAGGTTGTTCCAGCAGCAGCTCCCTGAGGGTACCCCTGACCATCCCACGGGATTTTGGAAGAGGAAACCTCCAACCTTGACCCCAGGCATGTGGCAAAGCCAACCATGCCAGTCCAGGCTGGGACTGTTGTGCACCCTGCAAACAGCCTGGGTTTGTTTCCAGCAGAAATTCAGAACTGAGGATATGAAACAATTCCCAGCTGAGCTGCCTGAGCAATCCCAGCTCTGAGCCCTGCACGTCCCCAGCTCCCCCAGGCAGGATCTGGGCAAGGTGGGAGGGTGGGCACACTCTGGGAGCTCTTTGGGGAGCTCAGGATCCTGCTTGGAGCAGCTGAGCTCCTGACTGCAACAGCAAATGGACACTGGAAGGGTCCCAGGCCAGGCTGGGCAGGGCTTGGAGCAGCCTGGGACAGTGGAAGGTGTCCCTGCCATGGCAGGGGGGCACTGGATGGGCTTTAGGGTCTTTCCAACTCAAATCCTTCTCTGAGCCTGTGACATTCAATCATTTTTACACATTCGTGTGAGCTGCTGCTAAGCAAATAACAAAATATCCAAGACAAAACAATTGATTGTGGTTTTTTAAGCCTTACTCCACTGGCAAGGAACCAAACAGATTTTGGCTGCTGGTGTCTCCAACCCTTCATTCTGGGGGCTCCTGAAAGGATCATTTTGCCCTGGAACACAACAGTGGCCCCAGCACTCCCCACTCACACTGGGGAGTGTCCCTGCAGTGCCAGGGACAAGGACAAAGGCCAGGGCAGTGCCAGGGGAGCTGCTCCAAGCCTGGAGCACACAGGAACAGTCCCACCAAAACCCTCCTGGCAGAAAATCAACCCAAAGAGAGGCACAGCTGCAGAGATCACAGAGATGGGCAGGAAGGAGCACTGCCCAAAAAGGAGAAAAACCACAAAAAAGAGAACTTGGCTCAACTTTAGGGAGCACAGGACACTCTGCTGGGGAAGGACCTTCCACCAAGAGCTGTCCCCTGGCCCTGGCCTGGCCACTGTGGCCACGTCTGGGGCAGCCCAGCCCAGCAGCCCAGCCTGTCCCACGTCTCCCCACAGGATGTGCCCAGACCTGCAGCTCCAAGGGCTGCAGGCAGGAATGATGATGCATCCCAGGTGCATCCCTTCCCCTCCAGCAAGCACTGCCTGCTTTCATGTCAGAGCTCAGGTCCAAGCAAACACACCAAGGTAATTGCAGGGACCCAGAAAAACACCCAGGAAAAAGCAGTGCTTGGCCAGGGCTGAGAAAGAGGTGGAGTTGTCATCAGACATGAAAATCATGTAGAGAGAGCTGGGGGCATGGGCAGGAGGAAAACCAGGGCAATAAAACATAATATGGACTATATAAAACTGCATTTTAATCTCAGAGAAGCACAGAATCTCCTGAGCTGGAAGGGACCCATCAGGACCATCCAGTCCCTGCACAAACACCCCAACAAAGCCACCCTGAGAGTGTCCAAACCTGTGACCATGCCCTGGGCAGCCTGGTCTCTGTTCATCTGAGCAGCAAGCTCCTCCTGGTCCATGTCTGCTGAACACAAACGTGGGCACAAAGCTCCCACTGAACTCCTGAGTGAGACCTTTGGCAGAGCTGGGGCCTGGGGGAGGGCAGGGAACACTCTGTGTCCAGGCAGGGGCATCACACAAATGGCATGGAGCAGCAGCAACAGGGAGGGAAGTATTTCCACCCTGAAGCTCAGAATCCAAGTGAAAAAGAGAAATATTCCTACATTCAACCTGCTGTGGAGTCTGGTAGGGGACACTGGGGACCTGGAGCTGGCTCCTACAAACAGGCAGGAAAGGGAAATTCCTGAATTAAATTCTCTTTAGTCTTAGGCCTGAGACTGAATTCTGAAGTGAAATAAGTCAATTAAATAGAGTTCAAAGTATTTATCCTGTCTTAGCCTAAATCAGTTTTAATAACAGGTTTGTGTGCCAAGGGTTTAATGGCTTCAGCAAAAATATCTCCAATGTACCAGATGAAATAACTCCGTGTAGGAGCCCTACAAACTCCAACCCAGCTTCTAATAATAAACTGTTTCAGGCTTTCATTTTCTAAATTGTTCTGTGTCCTCTGGAGAGGTTCCCTTGAACCTGCTGCATAATGAGAGATTGCAATAAATCTTGTCAAACCAGACAAACACCACGAAATTTTAATTTTACTTTTAAATTGCAGCTGAGTGCTCCAGTGGATGTTATTTTTTGGTAACTGCCACATAACTAAGGCAGAGGAGCTTGCTTATTTTTAACAGGAGAGTGTTATTGTCTCCATGTGTTAAAATATTTAGCTGTCTATAAAAAATTCAACCTTTATAGATGCAGAGTTGGATTTGCCTCCCCTGCTCTAGCTCTGACCAGTAAGGGAGAGAAAATACAGGAGATAAGGGGGAAAAATACAATAATTGGAAAGGATGCTTTACCCCCATGGTAAGAGAGGCTTCTTTTTTCGATATGGAAAATTTTCTGTACCAAAAATCAGATTTTCAGCATGGAAAACCCCTCCTCACCTGTCCCACCATGGTGCTGCACAGCCTGAGCCATGGCTAAAGCTTGGCAGGGGCTGAGAAGGAAAATTCCTTTTGTTGTTAAATCCCACAGCACAAACCCCCCCAGATTGTTGGGACTTGTCAGAAATGGGAATTTTGGTGCTGTTCCCCCATTTCTGCTGAGGGGGATTTGCAGAGCACTGAGCAATCTGCACACTCAGGGTTTCTCTGCACACGCTGGCCTGAGCACATGGAGCTGAAAATGAGGGACAGTGGAGCTCAAAATGAGGGACAGCACCCTCCCTTGGAGCCCACGAGGATGCAGAAGGCACCCACCTCCTCCTCCTCCTCCTCCTGCTCCTCTTCCTCCTTTTCCTCCACCACCTCCTCCTCCTCCTCCTCCTCTCCTCCTCCTCCTCCTGCTGCTCCTCCCTGCTCTAGGGATCCCATCTGTGGTTCCCCATGGAATTAGGGGCTGCAGTGATGCCCCAGCCCCTTGCCCCCCAAGCATTTCCATATTTTATTGTTATCATGGTTTTGTTAAGGATTTGGAGATGAACTGACTCCATCACAAGCGTGACAGTGACTGCCTGAGATGCTGCTGCTGTTGCCATGGTGACCATCCCTGCTGTGGGGACCCCAAAATCCCCAGCAGCCCTCCCAGGCCCCCCTGTGCTGCACAAAGGATCCCATTTCCCCTCTCTTTGCCACAGGAGGAGCACACCTGTACCCTGCTGTCCCTCCTGTCCCCTCTCCCATTCCCTGCCCCCAGGCTCTGTTCCAGCTGCTCCTAGAAAGGCTGAAACAAAAGCTGCTCTGGCTGTCACAGGAGATCCCTGCAGGGCATCACCCCTGTCCCCAGTGACAGGATCACCCCCAAGGCCACCAGCAGCCAGCTGACCCACTGGGCTAGCTGGAGAAACCATTCTGAGCTTTGACTGGCACAGCCTGTGTCTGCAGAGTGAGGAGAGCTGCTTCAAATACACCACAACACTCAGCTCTTCTTAAAGACAACCAAACAACCAAGCACAACCTGGACTGATGTTTAAGGGACCCTTCATTCAGTCACCTGAGCTGCCCTGGCTGGGCTGGGACACTGTGGCCATTGCAGCCCATCCCTGTGGGCAGGGAAAGGAGAAATGCTGGAATGGCTGCACTGGAGAGGAGACTGAGCTGGGCAGGACAGGCACAGGCAGGGACACTGCAGGGACAGACAGGGACAGGCAGGGACGCTGCAGGGACAGGCAGGGACACTGCAGGGACAGACAGGGACAGGCAGGGACACTGCAGGGACAGGCAGGGACGCTGCAGGGACAGGCAGGGACACTGCAGGCAGGACAGAAGGACAGGCAGGGCCTGACCCAGGCTGCAGCAGCTCCATCCCAGCCCCTGCCCTGCCCAGCTTCTGTCTCTGAGCTGAGTCGAGGCTGTGAGAGACAATTCAATACAAAACACAAAGAGCAGATCCCGTCTGCAGGGGCTGATCCCCGTCCTCACAGCCCAGCAGAGCCAGCCCCATGCCAGGACAGAGCTCCAGAGCCTGCCAGGATCATCCCAGAGCTCGAGGGCATGCTGGCATCTCGCTGAGGAGCTGCTGACAGAACCATCTCCGGTGCTGCTCTCTCTGAAGTCACCATATGAGGAGGAAGTGAAACATTTGCATGAGCTAAAAATGTTTTCCTGTGCTGTGTGAGGCTGTGGAGCTGCAGCACGCCCCCTCTGCAGCCCTCCTCACCACGGAAACGTCCTCTCCTGCCTGGATCATTCCTATTTGTGCTCCCAATCCCCAGGCCTGAGTCACAGCAGAACAGAACAGCCCTTCTTTGCAAAAATATATTTCCCCAACACTGGCAGTTACAGGATGTGCCCGACTCCACAAGCTCCCTGAAAGGAATTATTAAATGTGGAGTTAGGATTGGGATGCCCTCATTCCGAATTCTCACGGTCAGGCAGGCCTTGACCTCCAGTTCCTGCTCTCCCAGCTCAGCTGACAACCCTCAGCCAACCCAGCAGGATGTGGCTGCTGTCAGCAGCTGAAATGAAAACAAGCCCCAGGATTTGTCAGAGGTTGCTGCTCGGGAGGGAGTTTTGATGTGACAGGGCTTGGGGTCACTGTGCTGCTCCCTGGGGTGGTGCCAGCCCTTCCCCAGCCCAGGGCAGCACTGGCCCCAGCCTGGCTCTCTCTGCACACTGCATTTTGGCACTCCCTGACCAGCCCCTTCCAGCACAGCAGTGCTGCAGGGCTGTTTGCTGCAGGATGCTGCTGCTGGCCTGAGCTCCCAGAAGGATCTGTGCCTCCCTCCCAGCTCCTCTTCAAAGGAATAAACTCCAGGACTGATTCCTGGGTCAGGTCTGTACTGCTGTGATTGTTATTCCAGCACCAGATGGAGGGAGCATCCCTCCTTGCTCCAAGGCCTGGGCCAGCAGCCACCTGCAGAGGCTCCTTTCCAGCCTGGTGCTGCTCCCCTGCTCCTCTCCTCAGAGCTGGGGTGAGCCCAGACCTGGATCTCCTCAGCCCTGTGGGATCCCAGCCTCAATTAGAGCCACTCCTGATGGATCTGTCCTTTCCTGGGCTGCTGCCCTTCCCCAGCCTGCTGGAGCACATGAGGATTTTAGGATACTACAGCCTGTCTCCAGATCCATTTGATTTCTCAAGACAAAAGGTTTTCCCACTAATTTGTGCTCTCCTCCTCCCCTACCTCCTCACTCTCATCCTGTTTCAGCCTCATCTGAAGGCCACAAAAGCAGGGGACTGCAGGCAGTGTGAGGTGCTTTGTGCTGAATGCTGCTGTGTTTAATTGCCTGCATCCCAGGGATCAAAGAGGCTGCAGTGGGAAATGCAGGAGGCAGCAAGCAGCCTCAGTGTAATTTGATGGCTGACTTTCTGCTCATTAACCCAATTCCTTTGAACTCAAGCAGGAGATGCAGTAACACATCACTGGCAAGCTCCAAGGGATGCCAAAAGGGATGAGTAGTCCTGGCTGAGCTGGAGAGGGACGAGCTGATGATGCTGGAATTTCCCAGCCTACATGGAGGACAATTTCAGGAGTGCTGATCCTGTGTCAGTCTGTCCAAGAGGCTGCTGACATGGGAAAGCTCACACCATCCCTGCATTGCAGGCACTCTCCTTTGCACCCCCTCCTACTTCCTTGGAAAAGAGCTTGTGAATTGGATAATTTATTTACAGATTTATTGCTATTCTGTGTCCTCACCTAGAAAAAGGCTGAAGAGGAACATTCACAAGGACCTGAAGAGACAGGACAAGGGGGAATGAGTTCCTACTGCCAGAGGGCAGGGCTAGCTGGATATTGGGAAGGAATTATTCCCTGTGAGGATGGGGCCATGACCTGCCACAGGGTGCTCAGAGCAGCTGTGGCTGCCCCTGGGTCCCTGGCAGTGTCCAAGGCTTGGAGCCATCTGGGATAGTGGAAGGTGTCCCTGCCCATGGCAGGGGGTGGAACTGGGTGATCCTTAAGGTCCCTTCCCCCTCAAACCATTCCAACACCCTGCTCAAAAGTGACTTCTGAGTCACTGCAGAACTGGCCCCACTGCTCTCTGTGCCTCAGAGTGAGCACATGGCACTGGAATTATGCAGAAACCTCCTCCCTGTCCCACTGTCCCTGTGTCCCTCTGGGCTGAACTGTGTCACACAGACAGCAGGAACCCAAGGTGGTGACACAGCTGTCCTGCATTCTGGGAAAAGAAGTGGCAGCAGAGATTGGTCTTCAAGTCCAAGATAACTGAGATATGGAATCCCAGAATGGTTTGGGCTGAAAGGCACCTTCAAGATCATCCATTCCACTCCATGCTGGGAGCAGGGACACTTTCCACTGTCCCAGGCTGCTCCAAGCCCCACCCAGCCTGGCCTTGGACACTTCAGATGGGCAATTGTCACTTGGCATGACCTGCCCTGGAGCTGCAGGCTGAGAGCTGGCCTGGCTCACTGCTCCTGATCAATGGCCACTCTGGGGTGCCAGTGGGAAGGGGGCACACAGGAAGGGGTGGCTGGATAAAAGCATTTTCCTTGCAACCACTCTGCAGGAAAACTCCTCTTCATTTCCCTGTTTGCAGTTCATGACTTGGCTAAACCAGCAGAGCTGCTCTGCACAATCCCCTGGCCCACCCTGAGGGGAGAGAAGAGCCCACCCCCCCGGCAGCACCAGCAGAGCCCCCAGCCAGCAGGGCCAGGCCAGCACAGCTGAGCTGACACAGGAGCACAAAACAACCAGGGCTCATCAGCACTAAGAGTGCCCAGACCTGCAGAAAGGGCACTCACACTTCAGGGATCTCATTTGCTTCTTCCCTCACCTTCCTTTCATCACCTGCCACCTCTTCTTGCCTGTTTAAGAATTTATCCAGGCCCTGCCTAAACATCCCCTGTGCTTTGATTGCAGGGATTGCAGAGGCTGACCTGGGACTTCAGGCATATTTAGGGATTTTCCAGCTGGGCAAGTACCTTGAAAAAGCAGCTCTGAGTCTGCTGGAAACAAAGCAAGGAGGATGACAGGGCTTTGGGTGAAACAAGGGAACCCAGCCCAGAAGGGCTCTGCCAGCAGGGCCTGGCTGAAGCAGGGCACACCTCAAAGCAGCCAGGGCGAGGCTGTCACCCCACAGAGCTCCAGGCAGGTCCTTCACCCACTGTGCTCACCCTGAAACCCACCCCACACACCTGTCTAGACACAAAGAACTCCAGGTTAAACAAACCTGGAGCCACCAAAACCCAAGGAGGCAGCAGCTCAGGAAGGCTCAGACTAAAGACAAACGTTCCCAGGAAGAGCTCTCAGCAAGGGCTGGTAAAGGCACAAAGGGACCAAAGCCGAGCTGAGAAAAGACTTTTATCCAGAGCCAGCTGCACTGGCAGAGCTTTTTGGAGAGGGGGAGTGAGATGTGGGGTTCAACACCTGTCCTTAGAGACAAAGGGCAGAGGAGATGGGTGAGAGATGGATCCAGAGGGGTGGATGTTGTCCTCTTCACAGCAGGGCACCTCCACCCCACAGCGTCAAGCCTCCCTCTCCCCTGACATTTACACCTGCTAAGTCACTTGGAATCCCAGCCTGGAGGCCCAGTCCCTGTCAGATCTCTGCTCTGAGAAAAGGAGATAAGCCGTGAGTGACAGAATCTTCAAAGCACAGAGAAAACTGCAGTAACCCGAGGCCTGATGGGCAGGAATTCAGTTTAACCCCTGGGAATTCACCCTGAGACTGCCCCAAAAGTCAAGGGCAGCTACAAGGCTGGCGAGGGCTCCAGCTGGGAGCAGGACTCTGCAGTGGGACAGGAGGTGACCTTTATTAAGTGCAGAGGAAAGTCAAGACCCTTCTCCTGGAAAGTTTATGGTTAAAAAGAAGCTCTTGGTAAAAACCACGAAGCTGATGCACACTTAGCCTCTGTCACCCCAAACTTCCTCTGCTGGTGGTTGATATTTGGGACTGAAGGCAGAAATAGAATTCTGCCTTCTGAAAACAGAGGTGCATTTCAGCCTGGTTCCCTCTGCTGTCCCCACTGCACCCCCAATCTCACAGGCAGGGAGAACATGAATAAATCAATCAACATAAAATGCAGTGCCAGGATACCTGACTGCTGCCCTCTCTGGGGGAGGCAGATCAAACCCAGCCCCTGGCTCTGCCTGGCTCCTGTCACAGCAGGATTTCTCTGCACTGACCATGGAATGCAAATGCACCAACTCCTCCCTGGGAAGCTCCAGTGGGAGGGCAGCAGGGAGGAGGAATCAGCTGCTGTGCCAGGGGTGGTTTTTAGAAGGAAAGGACCCAATCCTCAGGCAAGGTGGTTTCACCCATCCCCTGCTGGAGAGCACAACAAATCTAACCCAACCTGCCCTGTGCCTTTTGCAGACCTGCATCTGCATCCCTCCTCTCCTCACTCCAATCCACCCCTGACCCAGGACTGAAGGTGTTTTTCTCTGGGTTCATAAGCTTTGCAGTTGGAGGTGAATTGATTTCCAAGCTCCCAAGGCTCCTGGTGTGAGCAGCCCCTGACAGCCAAGTGCCCAGCCTGGGGTCATGGGGGTGTCTGTGGGGTCCTGCACGTTCCCACGAGCTCCCTGCACATTCTTGCTGTCCCAGAGAGGCTCAGGGTCCTCCCCAGCAGTGACAACAGAGCAGAACAGGGGCTAGGACAGAAGACAACTAAACCTCTCCGGGATATCCTTCCTGCCTGGAGCCAGCTTTGCACTGAGCTAAACGTGGCTGAATTCCTTAACCAAACCTGAGGAAGTTTCCTGACCAGGAACAATCTCCTGCAAGCAGAGAACCCCTTGGAAACTAAGGCGACAGGCAGACAGCTTTTATCTCCTTGTCTTTTAGAAAGCCAAGCACACCAAAGCCCAGAACTAGGTCAGTGGTGGCCATGCTGCCCTTTCCCACTCCATTTTTAGCTCCAGCTACAACCACAACACAACAGTGCCACGAGCTGCAGGAGAGGTGTGTTCACAGCTGACATGAGGCTTGCATGACCCTCCAGGAGGAATGCAGGGTCCCAGGGAGGTCATGGACCCTGGGCCAGCAGCACTGACCCCTCTGGGCTCAGTAATTTATTTGGCTGCTTTTCTCCACATAAATATGAACAAAACCCACTGCTGATCCTATGGGCAAGATCATGGAATGGTTTGGGCTGGAAGGGACCTCAAAGTCCACCCAGTGCCACCCCTGCCATGGCAGGGACACCTTCACTGTCCCAGGCTGCTCAAGCACCATCCAGCCTGGCCTTGGGCACTGCCAGGGATCCAGGGGCACCCTGTGCCAGGGCCTGCCCACCCTCCCAGGGGGGAATTTCCTCCCAGTATCCCATCCAGCCCTGCCCTGTGGCAGCTTGAAGCCATTCCCTGGGTCCTCTCAATCCAAAGTCTCTCCAGCCCAGCTGAGCAGGGTCAGTGCTGCTGCCCTGGCCAGGGCTGGGTCAGGAGCACCAAGGTCACTCTGAGGAGGAGATTTGTCCATGGCAGGGTGAGGCAGCTGTGGCAGTGCCACCTAAAGGAGCTGGGACAGTTTGGGGTGTAACCTCAAAGGCATCAATCACAGCAGGTGCCTCAGATTTCATGAACACAAAAGCTTTTCCAGTTTATTCAAAATAAATAATGTGGCCACAGCCCAGACAGGAACAACAGTGCTGAGCCAGCCTTGCTCACCTCAGTGTGTCACCAAGGTCTGTCACACCTGGAGCCCAGTGACAGCACTCCTCTTGTGTGCCACAGGGCTCCCCAAGCTGGCACTGACCAAGCCTGTTTGGCTGCTGGGGCTGCTCAGCCTGGCAGTGCTGCATTGCTGGTTGTTCTGGAGCAAAGGAGGCTCAGGGGGCCCTTGTGGCTCTGCACAGCTCCTGCCAGGAAGGGACACCCAGGGGGGGTCGGGCTCTGCTCCAGGGAACAGGGACAGGAGCAGAGGGAACGGCCTCAGGCTGGGCCAGGGGAGCTCAGGGGGGACTGGGGGAAAATTTCTTCATGGAAAGGGCAGCCCAGCCCTGGCACAGCTGCCCAGGGCAGGGGTGGAGTCCTTATCCCTGGAGGGGTTTAAAAGCTGTGTGGATTTGTCACCTGGGAACAGGGGTGGCCTTGGCAGTGCTGGGGGAATGGCTCACTCAACCTCAGAGGGCTTTTCCAGCTCTGGTGATTTATTGCCCTGTGGTGAGACCCCTCAGGCTGAAGCCCCCAGCAGGGAGGAGCCTCCAGCACTGAGCCCTCCCCCTGCAGCTCCTCGGGTCCTTCCCAGCAGTGGGAGATCTGTCACTGTCACTGTGAGGTGACACGTCCAACACCTCCTGCTGCAGGGGGTGTGAGCCACACCAGGCACACTCCCTGAGTCACTCAGGTGTGAGGGCTGCACCAGCTGAGCTCCCTCCAATGCTCACTCTCTCCCAGGCTGTTTTCTGCCCTCTTCCAAGCTCATCCTGCTCCTTTCTCTTGTCCTTCAGGACTCTCCTGGCCCATCTGCAGGATGCAGCACCAGTGGAGCTCTCAGTGAGGCACAAGAGGACTTTTAGCATTCAAAAGCCTTCATAGAATTCCTTATTAGAAAGCAAATTCATTCCAGCCTGAGCCAAACCCAGCCCTGAGGAGCAGCTGGGCCAACACGTCCCTCACACTGCAAAAGTGCAGCTCAGGCAGGGATGAAGGCTCTGGGACTGGCAGCCCCATCCCACCTGCCCAAAGTGGGACCTGCTCAGCTGCTGCAGACATCTCCTGCTCGGGTTTGAAGGTGGATGTGGGATGAAGGTCCTGAACACAGAGCTGTGGTGGCATTTCAGAGTCCCTGGGGATACCCCCTGTCCCCAGCTGTCACTGCAGAGGGGCAGGTGGCTCCTGCAGGTCCCACCTGCAGCCCTGGGAAGATTCCTGGCACACCACAAGGGATCTAAAAATCACCTCCCCTGGTTCAGGCTACTTAAACCCCACTTCACACAAGTCATGCCTGCTGGGGGGATGCACCTTATGTTCCCTGGCTCTGGAAAACAGGATCCTGATCCTGTCCTGCCTCATGTGCTGGTCTGTGAGGTGACAAATTTATGAGTAAGTGTTTTAATCACCCATTTTATTCCCTTCAAAAGTTCCTGGGAAGGAAATGTCACCATCTGAGTTTGGATGTAAACACCAAGCCCAAGGGTGTGTGTGGGGCTGGAAAGTTTGCAGTAGCCCAGGGTCACTGGGTTCCAGCACCAAAAGAGCTTTGCTTTCCCCTTTTCCACATTTAAAAAGGGCAAAGGATCCACTCAGCAGATGCTGCTGGATCCTGCACGTGGCTGGAGGCTCCACAGAAACATCTTTACTGCTTCCATGAAGAGCATCCCATGTGATGCTCTTGAGTGGAGGAAGGACTACACTGAGCTTTCCCAAAAAATAAACAACCCCAAAAAATCCCTCCCAACACTCCTGCCTTGTCCCTCAGCACCTTTTCCTTTTCCATAATTCTAGGAGGGCTGAGGAAGCAGCAAGGCAGTGACTGCCCAGGGGCTGGGGATGCTGAACCCCCCTGGATGGCTGAGGATTTCAGGGCTTGTCTCTTTAATCCAAACAAGCCATTTTCACAAAAAGCCTCCCAGAGAATGATCTCCACTACCTCTCTCCCTGACTGTCAAATCTCAGGATACAGCAGCCACATGAAGCCCTGTTTCCCTGGGAAACCAAGCTAAAAATAGCAGGGCTGGCTGGGGAGACTGGGCTGGGGGTTTGGAGATTCAGCTGGGGATGGCACCAACCATGCAGTGGATGGGGCCCAGGGTCCCCCTGCTGACCCTTGGGCTGAGGACCCCCAGGAGATCCCTCAGGGTGGAGAAGGATCCTCCAGCCTGGGCAGGGATAGCTCAGCCCCTGCAGCTTCCCTGGGGATGCTGCAGGACTGGGATCCATCCCTTGGAACCCCCAGGCAGGGCCTGCACACAAGCTGGGCTGGTCACAGCAGCTGGGGGACCTGTCCCCATGGCATGGAGGAGGTGACAGCCCAGATCCCGCTGGATCCATAGCTCAGCTTCTGCAAATCTCTTCCCATCAGCATCTCTGTGAGGACAGGAGCAAAGGAACAGCTCCTGTGCCAGGGCTGGGGGGACTGAGGGGGTCTAAGGAGAGCCCAGGGGCTGCCCCTGGATCCCTGGCAGTGCCCAAGGCCAGGCTGGATGGGGCTTGGAGCCCCCTGGGACAGTGGCAGGAGTCCCTGCCATGGCAGGGGTGGCACTGGAGGGGTTCTAAGGTCCCCTCCCCCCCAAAGCATCCCCTGAGCCATGCTCAGCACAGGTGGGGTTATTTCATTGCTTGGCTGCTCTCTACCTGTGCATCAAGGAAAGATCAGGGTCAGAGCATCCATCCCTGCAGACACAAACACTGCAAGGGAAGGGCCCAAGGCCTGGTGCAAACTGGGATTGCTGGAGGAGCCTGGCCCCTGACTATTCCCAGGAGTGTTGCCACATTTCTCCTCACAGAGAAAAATAAGGCACAATTCTTCCCAAGAATATTTCTAAATTTCACATTCTCTGAACCTCAGAAAAAAGGAAAACATTTTTATCTCATTTGCTGTACCTATAATTGTGCAAAAATAAAATACAATATAGAAATTATTTACCCAAAATAATAATGTTTTGTTTCCTTGGCCTATCAGGGCCAAGTGTGTGTGTGTATCAGGACTGCAACTGAGTCACAAAATTCTGTACAATAAAGTGCAGTTGTATACAATTAAATACTTAACAAATTCAATTAATATAATATAATAAATATAATATAATAAATATGATATGGTATAATATAATATAATATGGTATAATATAATATAATATGGTATAATATAATATAATATGGTATAATATAATATAATATAATATGGTATAATATAATATAATATAATATGATATAATATAATATAATATAATATATATAATATAATATGGTATAATATAATATAATATAATATAATATAATATAATATAATATAATATAATATAATATAATATAATATAATATAATATAATAGATATAATATAATATAATATAATATAATATAATATAATTATGGTATACTATCATATGGTCATATAATATGGCTCACTATAATAAAATATAATATAATAATATGGATATGGTATAATATACTTATAATCTGGTATCCAGATCATAGGGTATCCTCTATCTGGTAAATAAGATACTAGTTATATATAATATGGTATAACTACAATATAATATAATATAACATATAATTAATATACTATAAATATAATATAATATCATCATAATATAATATACTTATATACATCACATAATTGCTAAATATAGAATAATATAATCTACTATAAGGTATAATATAATATAATATATATCCTCTCCTCTCCTCTCCTCTCCTCTCCTCTCCTCTCCTCTCCTCTCCTCTCCTCTCCTCTCCTCTCCTCTCCTCTCCTCTCCTCTCCTCTCCTCTCCTCTCCTCTCCTCTCCTCTCCTCTCCTCTCCTCTCCTCTCCTCTCCTCTCCTCTCCTCTCCTCTCCTCTCCTCTCCTCTCCTCTCCTCTCCTCTCCTCTCCTCTCCTCTCCTCTCCTCTCCTCTCCTCTCCTCTCCTCTCCTCTCCTCTCCTCTCCTCTCCTCTCCTCTCCTCTCCTCTCCTCTCCTCTCCTCTCCTCTCCTCTCCTCTCCTCTCCTCTCCTCTCCTCTCCTCTCCTCTCCTCTCCTCTCCTCTCCTCTCCTCTCCTCTCCTCTCCTCTCCTCTCCTCTCCTCTCCTCTCCTCTCCTCTCCTCTCCTCTCCTCTCCTCTCCTCTCCTCTCCTCTCCTCTCCTCTCCTCTCTCTGGACACAAGCCCTGCCAATGTCTGAGACTGAGGCACAGGCTCTGGGTGCTTTGTGGGTGGAATCAGCCACTGGAGCTCAGCTGGGACATGTGGACATGGTGGCAATAAAATCCACTGACTGTGACCAAGATTCTCTGGACAACAGCCCTGTTGTGGTTTCCTTCCCCTGCTTGCTCTGTGTCCTTCTAACTATTCTGTTTACTGTTCCCAGATGAGCTCCCATGGACACACACCTGGACAGACAATATTCCTCTCTGTGATCCCAGTGAGCCACAGTTTGTGGCAAGAGCTTCTCTGGCAGCTCCTGCAGTCAATCCCAGTTCCCTCCTCTGCTCTGGGAGGGCTGGGGGGTGAGGAGTGTCATGCCTGAGTACAGCACTCACATCCCAGTTTCCTTGGGGAGGCAACAACACCCTCTCCAAAGGCTCCAAAGTCACTTGACAAAGCTCAGTCACCACCTGGGAGTTACCCCAGCTGGAGGGGACACCGTGGCCATGCACTGAGGGGACACCAGGGCTCAGTTCCTCCTCCTCCCAAAGCAGCACTGAGCTGTTCCCTTGTCTGTGCTCCTGAGCAGCTCCTCCTCAGAGGAGAACTAAACATTCCTTCCAGCCTCATTTGGAGCCAGGGACTGAATGAACTTCCACAGATTCTGAGCTGATTCCCTCTTGTCCTGCCTCCTCCATGGTTACTGTCACCTCTGTGGGGACAGC
This sequence comes from Serinus canaria, assembly GCF_022539315.1. NCBI lineage: Eukaryota > Metazoa > Chordata > Aves > Passeriformes > Fringillidae > Serinus > Serinus canaria. Next base: position 4,162,446 of record NC_066340.1, on the reverse strand, counting down.
ACAGAGCAAAGTCCTGCCCTGGGAAGGGAGCACAGGGCAGGAACCCCAGAGCTGCTGGGCGAGGGTGGCAAATGTTCCCTCAGCACCTCCCATCCCCCAGAAAGCCGGTGAAAATACCCCCAGGGCAAGGGGGTTTGCTGAGAAACCAGGAATGATCTGAATTATCTGGGGAATGACCTGAACAGCTGCCCAGGGCAGGGCTGGAGTCCCCATCCATGGAGGGGTTAAAAGCCCTGGGGATGTGGCACTTGGGGACAGGGCTCAGTGGTGGCCTTGGCAGTGCTGGGGAACAGCTGGACTCAGACCTTGGAGGGCTTTTCCAACCTGAATCTGTGATCCTCTGGACTTCAGGAAGCTGAGTTTGTTATTTCCACCTAAGCCCAGGGCTTTGCTCTAATATCACAGTTCTGGGGTGCCAGGAAATGCAGAAGACAGGAGGCAGAGTTTATTTTATGCATTTTTATCCATGTGCTTAGGAATTCTGCTTGGATTTGAGGTCAGGGAATTCAGGCTGGCATGGAAACACAGCCTGCTCTGTGTCACTGGGGTGTAAGCCCAGAAGGATTCACTGCCACCAGAAAAGAACATTTCAGGTGTGATCCCTTAGCCATGCTTCAGTGGATTCCTACACCCTGATATTCATGGAACTACAGAGCCATGGAATGGTTTGGGTGGGGAGGGACCTTAAAGCCCACCCAGTGCCCCCCCTGCCATGGCAGGGACACCTTCCACTGTCCCAGGCTGCTCCAAGCTCCATCCAGCCTGGCCTTGGGCACTGCCAGGGATGGGACATAATATGCTTTGCAAAGGTAGGATTAATTTACCATTCCATGGACACACTCAATCCTAAATTCACAAATTACAGCAAACACAGCCCCATCCTCCCCAACCACAGCAGTGCAGGGCACTGGGGAGTGAGAGGGAACACCCAAACCTTCCTCTAAATGAACAGGTAAAGAGGAAAACCAGGAAGACTCAAGGGGAGAGGTACAATTAAAAAGTTGGAGCAAGTCTAGAGAGAGATCAGAAATATCCTCTGAGGGCTGGAGCCCCTCTGCTCTGGAGCCAGGCTGGGAGAGCTGGGGGTGCTCACCTGGAGGAGGCTCCAGGGAGAGCTCAGAGCCCTGCCAGGGCCTGAAGGGGCTCCAGGAGAGCTGGAGAGGGACTGGGGCCAAGGGATGGAGGGACAGGACCCAGGGAATGGCTCCCAGTGCCAGAGGGCAGGGCTGGATGGGATATTGGGAATGGGAATTGTTCCCTGTGAGGGTGGGCAGGCCCTGGCACAGGGTGCCCAGAGCAGCTGGGGCTGCCCCTGGATCCCTGGCAGTGCCTAAGAACCACCCTGGGAGAGTGGAAGGTGTCCCTGCCATGGCAGGAGGTGGGAATGGATGGGCTTTAAGTTCCCTTCCCTCCCTCACCATTCCATGATCCCATGAATATGCAAAATGCTGATGACTTCCCATCCTGCACTGCAAACCCATTTACAACAACCCTACTAAAATGTACCAAAGCAGGTGGAAAGCATTTGTTAAATAAATAATCACCTCTGCCAGAGTATTTTCACAAAAAAAAAAAAAAAAATATGCTAAACACAAGCCTTTGACAACACAGCTCAGACTCTCCAGGAGTGAGCTAAAAGCTTAATTTTCCTGAAAAACAAACAGAAAAATTATCAAAAGATGAAGGCATCCCATGATTTAATGGCATCACTTCAAACAATAGCTCTGCCTGCAGTCAGAGCACAGAGCAGGAACACCAAAAATGGGAATAATACATCACAAGTGGGGGAGAAAAAGGAAGTCTAAATGATGCAATAAAAAATAAACCATGTCTTTGAGAGCCTCCAGTTAAACAAGCAAGGGGCCACGCTGTGCATTCATTATCATTCCAGCAGCAATTCCCTGGAGCCTCGAGCCAGCAGCACTGCAGCACACTCCAGAGCAGCAGCAAAGAGCATTTTAAGTAGGTCACCAGTAAATATGATCATGATGGAGCTTTTTTTGTGTTGTTGTTTTTTGTTTGCTGTCAGTCACTGGGGCCCCAAACCGAGGGAAATGCTGGAGAAGGAAAGAACTGATGGAACAGCAGCGAGGTGGGCAGGGAAAATGTGTGGCAGCCTCCTGAAAGCAGCTGTGTGCTCATGGGGTCAGCAGCAGCACAGAGAGCAGCTCCAGGGCTCCCAGTATGAACTGGGTGCTCAGAGGAAGGATGAGGACAATGGGGAAATGCAGGCTGGGATTTTAAGGGCCAGGGATTTAATGGGATCAGAGCATTATCCTCTTTCCTGCCAGTTTCCTTTGCCCTCCACAAAGCACCCACCCCAGTGACTGCCAGGAAGGAAGTGGCGGAAGGAAGTGGCGGAAGGAAGTGGCGGAAGTGGCGGAAGTGGCGGAAGTGGCGGAAGTGGCGGAAGTGGCGGAAGTGGCGGAAGTGGCGGAAGTGGCGGAAGGAAGTGGCGGAAGGAAGGAAGGAAGGAAGGAAGGAAGGAAGGAAGGAAGGAAGGAAGGAAGGAAGGAAGGAAGGAAGGAAGGAAGGAAGGAGGAAGGAAGGAAGGCAGGAAGGAAGGAAGGAAGGAAGGAAGGAAGGAAGGAAGGAAGGAAGGAAGGAAGGAAGGAAGGAAGGAAGGAAGGAAGGAAGGAAGCCCTTTGGAGCTCTGGGGAGCATTGTGAGCTGTGTGGGATGGGACAGGGAGGCTGTCTGTGGCTCCATGTGCTGGGAGACCAAGGCCAGGGGAGGATGGTGAAGGGCAGCAGGGTGCCACAGGCACAGACAGCCCCAGACTGAGCAGCCACTCTGCCCCAGCAGGACCATGCCCCATTCCCAAAGCCCATCCCCTGGCCCTTCCCTTCCCTCTGCACTCCTGGATCCAGAGCTGGGGCTGGGGCTGGTGAGGAGCTCAGCCCTGCAGCCCCTCCTGGTACAGCCACAGCAGGATGTGGCTGTGGCACCTCTGGCAGCAGCTCAGGTGTGAGCCTGCTGTGCAGGGACTGTCCCCACACACCCCCAGCCCTGGTGCTCAGGCAGCCCAGGCTGGCACAGGGGTCACTCCCAGCCCTGCCCTAGTGCCTCAGCACTTTTCCCAGATCCTTTCAGGTGACATTTTCCACCATGGAATATTTCAAATTTTTTTTAAGTACCTGGAAGGGATCCCACAGCTCAGAGCCCAGCATGGCTCAGAAACTGGGAATAACACAATTCCCAGAGCCTTCCTGGGAGGGGAACAGCAGCACCACCAGGATCCTGCCACCACATCTGGTGGGGAGAGGAGCCCAGACTCCAGCTGTCTGCTCTGAGTGGAATTTATCCCAGAATCCCAGAATGGGAAGGGACCTTAAACCCACCCAGTGCCACCCCAGCCATGGCAGAGACACCTCCCAGTATCCCAGGCTGCTCCCAGCCCCAGTGTCCAGCCTGGCCTTGGGCACTGCCAGGGATGCAGGGGCAGCCCCAGCTGCTCTGGGCACCCTGTGCCAGGGCCTGCACATCCTCACTGTAAAAAGCTTCTTTATTCGGGGGGAAAAAAATTGGGTTTTCCACACCATCAGTATCCTCTGTTTTGTTTCTCTCACCTAATTCAGCACTAAACCATCCCATGTGGATAATAAATTATTACAGCCAGCTCCCCAGCTCTGGGCAGGAGCAAAGGCTCTCAGCCTGACTCCAAGCACAAAGCAGATTTACACAAAATTCGCCTCAGCTCATCCTCAATGCATCTGTTTTCAAAAGGGGGAAAAAGCAATGTTTAAGCAACAGCTAATCAAAAGTGATTTAAGGATCTGAAGGGCTGAAATGAAGCCAACACATTAAAACTCACCACAAAATTACCATAACTGCACTTATGCAAATCTTTCTTATATTACATCAAAAACCCAACACTGCTTAATTTAGGAATTTGGCAGAGCAAAGGGGAAAGAGGAGAGTAATGGCCCAAACACACTCAGAAATGTGGGTAAAAAATGACAACCTGGTGTAGGAGGATTTGTACAGAAAGCAACACTCCAGGCTCAGTGGATTGAGTTGATCTACTTCAACTTTACACCAGGAACAGGATTTTTTTCCAGCCTGCTTTAACCTTTAGCTCACAGTTTCAGTTCTGTATCTGTTGCAAAACACAAAATAAAAGCTCTAAAATCTGTCAAGCAATAAATGGTTTTTCCTTGTTTTTCCAATGCAGCCATGTTTAAATTTTAATTTATTTGACCTCAGCTAGAGAAGGATTTGTTGGGAGCCAATATTTTTGCCAAATATTTAGTATGTGATTAAAAAGGTCCTCAGACATTTCCAAAAATGCAAAGTCCCAAGCTCAGGGTCTGCGGCACATCCAGATTTTATCAGTGAGATCCTTCAAATATCCTGGAAAAACCCAACCCCCCCCCGCCCCAAAGCATTTGTGAAAAATCACTAATTAGAATCATTAAATAGACTGAAGTCATTAAATAGAACAATTTTCTGGGATCCCAATGAGTTCTGCCAGAGCAGCCACAGAAATGTCTTTTGGAGAACAACTCAGATCTGAGCTCAGGGGATGCAATGAGCTGAGCCAGAGGAGAATGGGAGGAAAGGAAGCTGAAAAGAGCAGTTTTGGCTCTGCTGAAGATGCCACAGAGCAAAATAGCAGGAAAGCCTTGTTAATGTGCATTTTCATGATACTTTGTTTTACATAAGAGTGTAAAAAGTCTCTGGATCCAATATCTAATACATTAATCAATATAAACATTTAATATTCCCTTGAATATTAAAGAGAAAAATGCAACTTTTCCTTATTGTTTCAAACATGACCAACCCACTAATCCTCTTTATTTTATTAAATTTCCATGTCCCTAAAAATATTAAGGCCTTGAAAACCATCTCTGTCCTCATTTTTACAGAAACCTCTTTGGAACTGACCCTGAGAGCTCTCCCCAAACTTTAGGAGTGCAGTTAAAGGCAAAGCTTTTCCTAAGCTTGGCTCAGGCTCTGGCTCTGGAGCACACCAAGACCTTTACGGGAATAATGAGAGCCAAGGTGGGAAACTGTGCCACATTCACATTTTCTGAACAATTCCTTCACCCAGGATTCTTCTCCTGGGAAGCTGAGAAGCCTCAGAGAAAATGAAAACAATTTTTATCTCATTTGCTTCTCCTGTGCTGTGCTCATGTGGAATGTGTTTGGAGATTGTTTCCCACAGGTGATTGTTCCATTGCATTCTGCTGGGAGTTGTTTTCACTCTTTGGCCAATCAGGGCCAAGCTGAGCTGGGACTCTGGAGAGAGTCACGAGTTTTCATTACTATCTTTTAGCATTCTGTAAGTGTCCTTTCTGTATTCTTTAGTATACTATTCTTTAACATAATATAGTAACATCAAATAATAAATTAGCCTTCAAGAACATGGAGTCAGATTCATCATTCCTTCCTGCCACAGGGCACCACACAAATACAACAGAAAACCAAGGTGGGAAACCCAGCCTGGAGTGTCTCACTGGGAACAAAGGGGCTGCACAACTCCTGCTAATGTTTTAGCATCACCCACGAGGCATTTTTGGTGCCTGAGGCTTTGAGAGCAGCTCCTGGTGCTGCCAGCCCAGCCCAGCCCCTTCCCAGAGCCCAGGGAGGAGCCAGGAACAGCCTGGGCTGGGATCCCAGCATGGGAGCAGAGGTGCTGAGCACTGAGCTCAGCAGGAGCTGCACAGGTTGGGAGCTTTGTGCTGCCACAAAAGCCACCTGTGTCTGTTTTGGGTCCCCAGGGGGCTGTCTGCAGCAGCAGCTCAGGGCTGCACACCCAGGGGGATTCTCCCTCTCCAGGAGCTCCACATCCCTCTGCCCTCCCACGAGGGCACCTGGCACAAACCTCAACCCCCTCCCCAAACCACCCCAGCACGTCCAGCCTCTCTGTGGCTGAGCTTTGGGCTGTTCCCAGTGCCCAGCCTGTGTGCCAGGGCAGCTGCTGGGGTAGCCAGGCTGTGCCAGCCTGGCAAGGCTGTGCCAGCCCAGGCAGTGCCACCCCAAACCCAATCCAAACCATTCTGGGATTTTGGGATGCAGCAGAGGATTTGGGGCTATGTTTGTACCATCCAACACTTTTTAGGAGCTGCTTCTGTCAGGTTCTAACGGGGGCAGGGTGATGGTTCATGGAATCACAGAATCATTAAAGCTGGAAAAGACCTTTGAGATCAAGTCCAGCTGTCACTCCAGCACCCTGCTCATCACTCCAGTGTCACACCCACGGGCTTTCTGAACATTTCCAGCAAAAGCAAAAAGTGTGGATTGCTGTCAAACTTTCCAAGTGTTGAATGAGCACTGAGGCTCAAGATTGAAAATAATAATTTGTGATAATTTGTGCTAATGAATCCACTGAGCAGAGCCCAGAGCCAGACAAGGAAGAGGTCTGTAGTACAAGAAACTTCCATTTTCCTATTCCCACATCAGAGCCTGTGCTGAAGGAAATGCCCAGTTCCCAGCATCAAAAGGGAAGCTGGACTGGGCAGGGTGGCTGTGGGATGAAGGATGCAGGAATTCCAAATCCTCAGGGCTGATTTCCTTAATTGCTTTCTGGTCATAAATGTCTCAAGGACAGCAGGGAGCTGGACAGAGCCTCATAAATGACACAGAAAATGCTGAGGGCTCTAAAAATAAAATCCATATTTAGGGGTCTGAGGCTTCTGAAACCCTGAGGGAGGAGCAGGAGTAGGAGGATGAGGATGGCTTTGAGTTTTCTCCCCCAGGACTGGCTCACCTCTTCTGACAGTCTCAATGCTGATTTTTTCCCCCCAGAAAACAAAAAAATCCAGTTCCACCCTCGTGCTTTAGCTCGCCCAAGGATGGAAAGGATTCACCTGTTTAACCCAGCAGATCCTTCAGCTGGGGCCAGGGAATGAACTGGGAAACTCAAAGAACTCTGCAGAAGGTCAGTGAGAACAAACATCATTTGTACAATATCACACTGGGCTGGTGGGCTGGGGAGCACCTGTGGCCACTGGAGGGGACTTCTGCATCTCTGGGGAGCACCTTGGGACACTGGAGAGAACCTCTGGTTACTCAAGAGGATTTTTGGGTCACTGGAGATCTATTTCCCAGGAATTACAGTTACTGAGGAAACTTGGGTTCAAATTCCCAGAGATTTTCTGAACACAGAACAATTCCAGGAAACCCCAAGTGACACCATGGCAATATCAATCTCCTTCAGCACCTCAAGCCCCAAGAACTTCATTTTTACCAAGAGCTCCCTCCCAGGAGGACCCTGGATGTGGAGCTTCAGCATCTGGGAGCTGCTCAGAGAAGGGAAAGCACCAAGGTTACACAGGGCTGCTGGAATCAGGGACAGAAAGGAATAAAATTGAATCCCATTTCCAGAGGGTTTTGTACAAACTTGGTGCTGGCACACAATGGTAGCAGGGCACAGGCAGATTAGGGAAGGAAAACTGACCAAAAAAACCTCTCTGGACTCAAAGGAAGACCATGGAACACAAGAAATTGTTACTATTTATGTTATCAGACACAAGAATTGACTTTGAGATGCAGAGGCTGGGACTCAAAGAAAGGGTTCACACAAGCTCATCAGCCTGGGGAGAGCCCAAACCCTGAGCTCAGTGTGTTCTCAGTGTCCCAAATCCAGCACTGAGCTGTGGGAAATGGATTTGTAGAAAATTCTTCATGTCTGATAGAAGGTTTACATTGTATGCATCTGTGTGTAAACTTTGAGATAAGAAATGCTGACTTAGAAATGCCATGGAATAGGACAGACAGTGTTGAGAGAGAAATGGAACTGGAAACAAGTTTCAAAGGATGGTTTTGTAAATAAGACTGGAAACTTTAGAGAAACAGAGCCATGAAAGATGCATTGTAATAAAATTCATGAAGGGTAATTTGAGATGATTTGCTTTAAGGCATTTACAGCACGGTGCAGCAAAAGCTGATAAGCTAAGAAAGACTTACAGTGGATTGTAATTTAAAATAGTTGCCTTTTATTGTAACAATGTGAATTAGAACATCTGCATTGTCTCATCCCTCACATGAGACTGAAAATGGAATAAAAGTTTTTAAGACACCTCTCAGTTGCCCCATCTCTGGGTCAGCAAAAGGCTTAATCCAGCACTGAGGGAGACAAATACTTTTTTGCATGTCAGGAACACATTGAGAAGTGTAACAAAAAATCACTTTTCCACAGGAATGTGAGCTGGGGAGGCTCCCCTGGCCAGGGACCCACGCAGAGATGGAGGATGAGCAACAGCAGCAGTGGGAAGAAGAGTTTTAAGGAAGGGAATGATCCTCTTCTTGATGAGTTCCCTTCCCACAGGACTAGTGTTTGGAAAGAGTTGCAACAAGAGTTTTCCAGGATGTGCAAGAATTAAACCAGAGACAGTCTCAGCAGGGTGCTGTAATTCCACCTCTCCGTGCCCTGCAGTCACTCAAACCAACAAATCTTTCTTTTGTTTTGCCAAGAAAAACCCATTTCTCAACCCAAGTAAACTGTGAGGCTGCCAGAGGAATTAGCAGAGCTGATCACTGGGAAATCACTGGGGACCTTCAGGAGCACCCAGTGCCACCCCTGCCATGGCAGGGACACCTCCCACTGCCCCATGTGGCTCCAATTTACCTGTGTAATTCTGTAATAAATGTGATTTCTGTATAAATCCACCTGCCCAGCTACATCCCTGTGTTACAGTGACACTAAATCCAACAGCCACACCTCTCCACATCCTCAGCCAAAGAAGTTTCTGCCACCTTCCTCATGCAGTGAAGTGAGGGATGGAGGGCAGGAAGAAGGGACAGGGGGATGTGACCTTCCTGAGCAGCAGCAGGAGCCCTGTGTGGGGCAGGACCTGGAGCCACAGCCCTGGGGCAGGCTGAGATGCCCCTGGGTGAATTCCTGTTCCCCAGGACCTGAGGCAACACTCCAGGGTAAGGCCCAGAAGGAAGAAAATTAATCCAGGGCACAGTGATGATCAAAACTGGCTGACAGGTCCCAAAGAGCAATGGAAAATATAAAATTATCCTCAGGCAAGTGATTTTCTGCTGGAGTTCTGCAGGGATTGCTTCTGACTGCTCTTTTAACTCCCCCTTCCCTCCAGGAATCCTGGAAGGAGGCCAAGGGCTGTGGCCCAGACAATGTGGGGATTTGGGAACAGAAAGCCCTGGAGAGCAGGGCAGCCACTCCCTGATCCCAATGGGGGCAGGCAGAGAGAACAAGCCCTGCCTGCTCCCAGAGGGCAGGGAATGACCCCTGGGAACAGGATGGCCTTGGGCACCTTCCCTGGGGACCCCTGAGCACCCCCAGGGCTCAGATCACCCACATGGGGGGGACCCCACACAGGTGGGAGCACAGGGAGGTGACCACAGCTGGGTCACCTCAGGTGAAGGGCACCCAGAGAATCCTCAGTGCCCTGCACTGCTGACTCCAGACATCTTCTAGAGCCTGAGGGGCCCTGAGGATGTGAAATGGAAAGGGAAAATAGAATCCTTCCCTTGTACAGCCACCCCTCTCCTCCAGCAGCTGCTCCCTGCCCTGGCACACCAAGGCTGGGGGCACTGAGCTCTGAGCTACTGCCCAGCCCCTCTGCTTCCTGCTGGGCACCCAGGGCAGAAACAGGACCCAGATGTCCCACACCTGCTCCTGCAAGGGACCACTGGATCCTCCCAGCTGGTCCAGGCACCCACTGATCCCAGCCCTGCTGGGCTCTGGCAGGAGCTGCCCAACCCTGAGGTGGAGACAGGCAGGAAACTGCCAGGGGAGCTGAGGCCATGGACACTGCCCTCTGCTCTGCAGGCACACAGGAACCTTCTGCTCACTACAGCAACCCCTCAGGCAGCTTCCAGCATTTCCACTGCCAATTCAGCTGCATGGTAAAACACCCAAACCCAGCTGACTCAGTAGGAGTGTGACCTGAACTCCTGATAATTCACTAAAAATGTTCCAGCTCACAGCAGCCTCGTGGTGGTTTTCCCCTGTATCAACACCTACCTGTGAACCACAATCTCCAAGTAAGACACTTCAGACCAGGAATAACTTTTAAAAGACACAGCTTTGTGAAGCTTTCATGGGTGATGCAAAGAAATGTGAATCAGGCAAAACATTCCCAAATGTTTTTGCTGCAGAATGCAGCACTGAGAGATGTCACCTCTGTAATTGTTCTAAAATGTCCAAGCTATTTCTTGCTGAAAATGGCCAAAATTCTCAAATAGAAGGGTCAGCATTGAAGTTCCCAGTTCCAAGAGTTTGGAATAAAAAATAAAACCTGATAGAAAGCATCTGGGTGAGAAGGTTTGGGTGTCCTCAGCTCAGGTGACACCAGCAGCCTCCTCCTCCCCCTTCCTACAGCACAGATGGCACTGAGCTCCCACGGTTTCATCACACACAGGTACAGGATCATCACCTACACCACCCACACCACCACAGGTGCTTGGGACACCTCAGCCCTGCCAAAATCTCCCAGCAGGGAGTCAGGATGGGTGCTGGGATGGCTGGAAATGGCCTTTAATGTTCAGAGAGAGCCCCAGAAGCCAGGGGAGCTGCTCCCACACCCCGGCTGGAGCAGAGCTCTTAAACCCCACCCTGGGTGGGATCTCCCAAGCAACTGAACTTTGAGGCTGGAGATTTTCCTGCTGTCTCCAGCCTTAGCTCCTCCTCAGGCAGGGCAGAGAAACCCGACCCCAGGCAAGGCACAGCCACAGCTAATCCTGCTAATGAGGAATTCCCTGGCTAATGAGGAGTTCCCCCGGTGCCTCCCCAGCACGGGCTCAGCTAATCCCATTCTCTGACAGGAGTCTGTGACTCTAGGAAAATGGAAAGTGATGGAAAACATGAATACATTCCTGAATGTTTTGATTTACAGATATTGCTTTGAAGAGGGAAACCATGACATTTATATATTTGGGAAATTAAATGCAAGTTGTCCTGTGCATTGCCCTTCATCCAGGAACTTTTATTGGATGTTGGAGAAAAATGGGCTTCTATAGCAGCTCTCCCATTTACCCAGCAGAGCTGGGATTTGTCATTTGAAGCACTAAAATAATGCTAATATTGTGTTAAGTGGAGCTGATCAGCACATAAATGTATTTAACTGCCATTCTCCTGCAGACAGGGATTAGATTAAACCAAATTCTTTTTAAAGACAGAAATGTCATTGATAAAATCAGCCTAAGAAACTGGAAATCAGCAGTTCCCTCCTTTAGGAGAACAGTGTGCAATGTTTCAGGCTGATGGTCACAACATCCTTTGTTAAAATGAAACCTCTGCCTGAGGCTGAGTGGGGACAGGTGACACAAGGGCTGCAGCTTGGGGGACCCACCCAGGCAAAAGTTTGGGTAATTGGACACTGAACACAGGAGCTGGAGTATCACCAACAGTGTCACAGCCTGTCCCCACACCAGAGAGCTGGCAAGGCCCTGAGGAGCATCAGCCATCTGAGGGTGATCTGGATGGAAAACTCCAGGGACTGCCAGGATCCCAAACAAAGTGCATGGCTGTACAGAATCTCCTGGGCCTGCAAGAGCAGCTGCCTTTGCCATGAAAAGAGATTTAGGTAAAAGCAAAACCAGAGAATGTTTTCTGTTCAGCACTGAATTTCCCCAAACAAGTTACACCAGTGCTGAGAATTCCTTTCCAAAGGCCTCAGCCCCTGCCCAGAGAAGCAGGGCCAGTCCTGAGCTGTGGTGCTGAGAGGGGGCTGGACCAGCACAGTCTTCTTGAATTCATGGAAAAATACCCAGGGACCTCAAGTGACCAAAATCCCCTCTCGTTTTCCTGCCACTCCCAGCTCTGTGTGGAGACTGACCTGTAAAGGCTCTCTCAGTCCTGTGGAGCTTGTGCACAGCAAAGCCAAGGCTGAGCAGCACCATTCCCATTCTGGGAACCTCCTCTGGAGCAGCCACGGAACAAGGCAAAGATCTGCTCACTGCACCCCCTGCTTCTCCCTGGAGCTCATTCCTGTGCCTGGTGCTGCTGTGGGCAGCCTGGCATTCACTCCTGGGATCCAGGTGACTCCTGATGCTCCAGGAGCTCAATCCCAGCTACCCCCATACCCAATCACCAGCCTTGGCTCAGACAGACTCCAGGGAGCAGAGATGACATTGCACAGCAATGATTTCCTGCTCAAGCAATAAATCACCTGCTGGTGATTTATGGTACTGGGGCAGGGGTCAATCTGAGCAAAGAAAAGCTCCATCTTCATTTTAAATACGAAGAGTTTGGCTGTAGGAAGCCCTCAGGAGCCATGGTGACACCCCAAGTGCACCCTCAGTGGTATTTGTCCCCCAAACACCTGTGGCTGTCACACACACAGGGAAGGCAGAAAAGGCAACCAAGTGTTGTAGGTAAAACGTGTGTCCCAAAATGCCAGAAAGAGAAGGTCTCTGTGGCATCCCAGGGCTGCAGTGAAGCACCTCAGTGACTCCAGGGATGGTCCCCACTTTGGGAGGGTGTCCAGCAGCCCCAGCCCCAGCCCAGCACTGACCTCTTGAAGTGACTGGCCAGGACTCCCACGAGCTCCCCGATCCTGCTGTCGTTGGAGGGGTCATTGCTGAAGAGACAAACGATGAGATCCTTGTTGTCCTTGGTGTGGAACACCACGAGCTGGTCCTTCCCATTGGAGACACTCAGCCCCACCAGCTGAGGACAGGAAGGGAGAACAGTGTTTGCTGTGTTGATATAAAAATGTTGATTCCCCATCCCTGGAAATGTCCCAGGCCAGGCTGGACAGGGCTTGGAGCAGCCTGGGACAGTAGAATGTCACTGTCACAGAAAAATCCCCTTGCCCAGGATTCTTCTCCTGGGAAGTTGAGAGACCTCAGAGAAAAAGGAAAACAAAAATGATCTCATTTGTTTCTTCTGTGTTTGCTGCTTTGGAATGTGTTTGGGGATTGTTTACCCACAGGTGATTGTTCATTGCTTTCATGGGAATTGTTTTTACTCAATGACCAATCCCAGTCAGGCTGTGTCAAGGCTCTGGAGTGAATCACGAGTTTTTCATTATTATCCTTTAAAGCCTTCTGTCTGTATCCTCTCTCTATTCTTTAGTATAGTTTAGTATCATATATCATATCATATAATAAATCAGCCTTCTAAGAACATGGAGTCAGATTCATCATTCCCTCCCTTTACTGAGGGACCCTGAAAATACCACAGTGGGAGGTGTCTCTGCCCATGGCAGGGGTGGCACTGGATGGGCTTTTAAGTGCTTCCAACCCAAGCCATTCCATGATTCCCTGATTCCCTGTGCCTTTGCCACTGCCAGGGTGGTTCTCTCCTCTCCAGGATGCTCCCAGCCTCCACTGAGGGGTGGCAGTGGGTGGGTGTCCCCCAGGAGCTGAGCAAGCAGAAACAAACAGCAGCTCTGTGCAATTCAGAGCCTGGGAGATGTGAGGGAGAGTCCTCACCCAGCCTGGGTGGCTCCCAGCAGCCCCTGTGTCACTGCTGTGTCCCTGTGTCACTGCTGTGCCCCTCTCCCTCCCCAGGGCCATGGGGCACCCAGGGATGGCCCCAGCTGCTCTCCCAGCACCCCAGGTCAAAGCTCTCCCCAGAACCCCCCTGGGTGACACCACTGAGTCCCACACTCACCAGGAGTGTCAGTCACACTCATCAGGAGGGTCTGTCACACTCATCAGGAGTGTCTGTCACACTCATCTGCTCAGCAGCCCCTCCAAACCTCACACTCTGGGAAACCAAAGGTGTCTGAGGGCCTCAGGCTGTGCCAGGGCAGGGACACAGCCCTGCCCTGGGGACATTGGCAGAATTTCTTCACTGAGAGGGGTGTCCAGCCCTGGCACAGCTGCCCAGGGCAGGGCTGGAGTCTCCACCCTGAAGTGTCCAAGGAATGTGTGCATGTGGCACTGCAGGATGTGCTTTGGTGCTGCTGCTGCTGGACTTGATGATTTTAAGTCTTTTTCAACCTGAACAACTCTGTGCCACTGTGATTTGCAGGTAACAAGACTTTAGGAAGAATTTGAGTCACAAACCCTGCAAAGCCACAATGATTCCCGTGTTCAGGCATGGATTAAGGTCTGTCTCTTCTGACAAAATAAAAAGGTGCAAAGGTTTGGTTTGGGTATTTTGTTTTCTGGCATTTTCTTTTTGCACTTGGCTCACCAAAAGCTTTGTCATCATCTCACAAAGGAAAACAAGGGAATTTTTAGGAGGGGCAATCTGGGAGCACAGGGTACTCAGATGAATATTAGAGAAAGCAAGAAAAGGATCTGTGCTGGGGAAACAAAGAGAACAAAAAAAAGCCTCAAAAGGCAAGTACAGCAAAGCAGAGAAAGGAAAATAGAATAAAATAAATAGAATCTAATAATTGGGATAAAATACAGAGAATATAATACATGGGACAAAAGAAATAGAATAAAGTAAACAGAATATAATAAATGAAATGAAATAAAATAGGTGAAAGGATGATGAGTACAGAGAGAACACAGAGGACTTACTCTGTCCATTAAAGGGCTCCTTTGAGCCATCCAGGAATTTGCAGAGGGAAGCCCAATTCCCCTGCAAGTGAGAGGCACCCATAAAGCATTTGGTTGAAATTACAGTCTCATTATTGTTCCCTTGTTTAGGAGAAAAGGCTCCTGTGTCCCCAATCCAGCTGGAGATTCCCAACTCCTGCCAGCCCAGGGGTCCCAGGGGGGCTCAGGCTGCTCCCTGGGCTTGCTCACAAGGTGTTCTTTCCAAAGGAAGCTGCTCCAGCAGCTCTGGATGCCTCAGCCATCCCAGAAAAGCCCAGCCCAGCACAGCAGCGTGGGCTGGGCCCTATTTTTGGGATCAGACTCCACACAAGGTCCAGCCCCTGGGGTTTTGTTGGGTTTTACCCCAGGAATGAAGGGCAGCACCTGCTGATGCTGGAGCCCCAGGCAGGGCCCTCCTGTCACCAGTTGCCCCAGCACAGGTGGAGTTTATTCCCTGTTCAGGCTATTTTGGGGTTGTGAAATGCTTTCCCAAGCTCCACCTCATGCACAGGCATTGACAGCTGCCTGGCTTTAGAGTGTCCCTTAAAATTAATCTGCATGCTTAAATACCCTCCTGTGAGCACAACAGCACCACAGGGACTGCTGCCATCAAGGTTTTAAATGTGCAGTGAGTGTGAAAGATGAACAAGTCGCAGTGCTGGATTTGAAAAGGCAATTTAAACATTAATTATTCAACAGAACCCTGTTAGGAGGCCAAGAGCCCTTCAAAATCTTCCCATTTCACCCCTCCCTACAAGACACTGAGTGAATAAATGCCACACAAAAGCAATCATTTCAGAGAAGGTGCTTATCTCAGTATTTACCAACACTAATATTGGCCCTGCTTGAAGAGCAGCAAAAAATCCTCAGCTTCTGCAGAACATCCTTTATTATGTTCACTGGTGCAGGGGAGATGTGGCTGCAAGAGCCTTTCTGCTGCTTGGGTGCCTTTTCACTGCTCTCAGCCTGTACCTGCTGGGTTTAATTCAGGTAAAAACAAGAAGGGCACAGTGTGTTGGTACTCTGAGGCAATGCCAGAGTGCTGGCAGAGGAGAAATCCACAGAGAATCCCCCAAAGCAGCATCTCCACGTGGAGAAAGCAGCAGGGCTGCCAGGGAAGCTGCTGTTTGTCAGGCTGGGTAGAGAATGGCACATTCCTCACCCAGAGCCGTGGGATGGTTTGGGTGGAAGGGACCTTCAGGATCACCCATGGCAGGGACACCTCCCACTGTCCCAGGCTGCTCCCAGCCCATCCAGCCTGGCCTTGGGCACTGCCAGGGATCCAGGGGCAGCCCCAGCTGCTCTGGGCACCCTGTGCCAGGCCCTGCCCACCCTCACTGTAAAAAATCCCTTCCTTCCATCTAAGGCAAATCAGAGCTGGTTCAGTTCCCAGCCCTTTCCCTGTCCCAGTGCAGAGCCTGGCACTGAGCAGGGACAGGAGGGACTCCTCCCATGGCCCTGGGAGATGGGGAGAGATTTCCTCAGCTGCAAACAAGTTTGTGCGTGTAGCAGCCATCAGCTGACTGTCTCCAGTGAGATCTCCATGGAAACACCACCCCTGAGGATGCTGCTGTGTTGGCAGGGCACTCCTGAAAGGCTGGCAGGGGATTCCAGGCCTGGGCAGGGGAAGGAGCATCCCTCTTCCCAGAGAAAACTCATCAAAGGTAGGACAGGGCTGCTCCAGGGATGCTCATCACTACTGGTGTCATTATTGTCCATTTGCTCCTCAGAAAACCTCCAGAGCATTTCAAACCATTGCTCTAGTCCCAAAAATGAAGGAATTTCTGTATCACTGATCAGCTCCTTCCATGGGGTGGAAGGGCTTCCATGAAAGGAGGGAGCAGGCACAGAAAAATGGGGAGAGTGTGCAAGGCAACTCAGGGGTGGAAAAACAACCCAACTGTAAACATTAGGTAAGAAATATAAACCACAAGTACAACAAGGAACAAACAACTGCTCAGCAGGATTGGCTGTGGGCCAGAGTTAAATCTGAGAAATCCTGGGAGAAATACAAATGGAGTGGCTTTGAATTGGAAGGGAGTAGGTTTAGATTGGATGTTAGGAAAAAAATCCTTCCCTGTGAGGGTGTGAGGCCCTGGCACAGGGTGTCCAGAGCAGCTGGGGCTGTTCCTGGATCTCTGGAAGTTTCCAAGACCAGGTTGGTCAGGGCTTGGAGCAGCCTGGGACAGTGGGAGGTGTCCCTGCCATGGCAGGGGTGGCACTGGATGGGCTTTAAGGTCCCTTCCAATCCAAATTCAAGTCCATTATTCTATGAAATATTTTGTGTCCTGTGTATGATCAAAAACACCCCAAATTCTCCTCCTCTCCCCTTCCTGCAGCTCAGCAGCAGGATCAGTCCCAGCCCAGTCCCAGGGCAGCCCAGGCAGGGCTGGGGCTCCTCCCCAGGACACAGGGCAGCAGGGGCAGGTACAGGGAGAGGCTGTGGCCAACAGAGCTGGAATTTTACACCACAGAATCTACCAAAGCTTGGTTTAATCAAATTTCCATCCTGGAGTGTTACCTTGACAACCTGTGTGGGTCAGCAGAGGATCTCCTGGACCCATCCCTCCTGTGCCAAGCACTCCAGGACCCCTGGGATCTCAAGGACTCCTGCTCAGGTCAAAGCAGCTGGCTGGCCAAGACTCCCTGTGCTAGGTTACTGAAGGGAATAACTGCAGATCTACCAATAAAACTGATTTATAGCTGCAGAAAAGTGAGAATTCTCAGAGCAAGAGACCTATCTGCACAGACCATTAACTGCTCTTGTCCTGAGGAATTGCAAATCAGCCACATGACCAACACAGAGCCAAAATACAGCCAAAAATACAATACAGCCACAACCAACACAGAGCCAAAATGCAGCCAAAAATACAACCAAAACATCCAACACAGGACCACCAGAGCCTGCTCTCTGTAGGAATGGATATTCTATTTTAGACACTCCTTTTATTGGTGAAAAAGCAAAAATTACTGACATTTCTTAGTAATAGATATTCTGTGAGTAACCTGGAATTGTACCTGACTAGCTTAGCTCTAGTTTTTAAGGCATTAAGGAGTTCAGAGGGAAATGTTCAGGTGACCAATAAATGATGTGGTTTTGTGCTGCTGTAAATGTGCAACCTGCACCTTTACACCCATCAGGCACACAGGTAAAACAGACATTGTCCTAAACCTGGGATAAACACTGATTTACCTCATTAGTCCTGCACTCAGTGAATTTCAGTGACCTGGACACTCTGGTTAAGGTAAGGCTGGAGAAACCAACAATGAGAAATCCTGATGGACAAAATCCTGCCTTGTCCATATCACCAAAAAACACCTGGAAAATCAGGTGTGGCAAACCCCTCTGCTAAAAGGCTGTGAGTGTGGGGGTGTCTGAGCTCTGCTGGGAGGCTGGGGGTGTCTGCACCCTGGTTTTCATCAGGCTGGGGGTGTCTGCACCCTGGTTTACACTGCATACAGCCCCCCTGCACACAGCAGGATGTGCTGCCAGCCCCTCAGAGCACAGAGACACCAGTGCTGGGACAGAACAGCAGCCAGGAAAACAGCTGCTCAGGGCAGCTTCCTTTCAAAACAAGAGGCACTGCCATGGAGACACTGCCTGCTGCAGCCAGGATTCCTACTGGGAGCAGCTACTCCATGGATACTCTGTGCTGGGTGCCCAGCAAGGAGGGCAGGAGGAGACTCTAAACCCACCATTATGGATGCAGCCAGAGCTAATCATCCCCTCCACATCTGCAGATGAGATTTCACCCTAATCCCATCCCTGCCCTCCCAGCAATACAGAAATGCCAGGTTTGTCATTTCTCCAAATGCAAACATCCCAGAAAATCTGGGCAGGGCATTTCCCAGCAGCCAGGCAGGCTCTGGAGGTTGGAGATAACCAGAGACCTCAAGCTGAGGGAGACTCAGCTGAATCCCTGCTCCAGGATGCTGGGGAGCAAAGCTGAGGTGCTGCCCACCTCTTCCATCCCTGCCAAGCCTGGCAGCTCCACCCTGCTACCCCCAAGGCCAGACCTCACTGTAATTCTGAGTTTAGCTTTGGTAGGATTTACATTAAACATGAACAAATATTAAAAAATAAATAAATTCAAGCACAACCTGAAGGATCAGACAAGCCCTCAGAGACACAGGAACAGTGCCATAAGCTGCTGTGAAATGCCAACCCCTGCCAGGGCCAGGATCCTGCACACAGCAAAGCAAACTGAAACAGGGAGGGAGCAGAGAAGGGTAAGAGGCAGTTTGGGGTTTAGCTTTTATTGCATGCACCAAAATGAAAAGCTAATGTGATCACAGAATCATAGAACCATGGAATATCCTGAGTAGAAAGGGACCCACCAGGACCATCCAGTCCAACCCCTGGTCCTGCCCAGGACACCCCAACAATCCCACCCTGATGCTTTGGTGTTGCAATAACTGCACTGTGACTGTTACAAAGACATGAAATATATCAGAAACTACAACCCAAGGACTTTTTCCATTTTATGGATATGAAAATGGAGCTACAGAGTAAAGACAGTGCCCTGAAAGAGCCCCAGAGGAGGATCCCCAGTGCTGTACTCACGTTGTAGAGGGGGATGGTCTTCATCACCTTGTACTGCTTCATGGGGTCCATCTTGTACAGGTGTCTGTCAGTGATGAAAATGGCCCTGTCCTCCACCTTGTTGAAGCGATTCACCTGCACAGAAACACCCTGTGAGTCCCACTGACCACTGCAGGAACACAGGAAATGAAACTGGGCAGTGCTAAGTGCCAAACTCACACAAAAATGCCCCAAACTTACACAACAGTACCCCAAACTCGGACAAAAATACCCCAAAGTCCCACAACAAACACCCTAAACTCACAAACAGCCAAAAGTCACACAAAAATACTCCAAAGTCACACAAAAATACCCCAAACCCACAGAGCTCCTAAGCAGGTTTTCTCCTTTGCCTTGGAGCACTGAAAAGGGAACACGGTCCCTGTAATCCCATTATACAAGCAGGGACAGAGGAGCAATTCCCAGCAGAGCTGTGGCACCCTGGGAAATTCCAGTTTTCACTCACACCAAGGCCAGATGCTTCCCCCAGGCACACTCAAGCCCTGTCTAAGTGAGTCCAATCCCAGGCTGTTGTCCCCACATTATCCAGGAGCCTTGGGCACCCCAAATGGAGAATCCCTGCCCTGCAGAGCCAGGCTGCACCAGGGGCTGGCACAGCCCAGACCTGAGGCTTTGGGCCATCCTTGGTCTGGGTGCTGTCCCTCCATCCCCTGTCCCCAGTCCCTCTGCAGCTCTCCTGGAGCCCCTTTGGGCCTGGGGGGGCTCTGAGCTCTCCCTGGAGCTTCTCCTCTGCAGGTGAGCACCCCCAGCAGCTCCACCTCACCCAGGCTGTGGGATGCCCCTCACCAGGCAGGATGCAATGTTTGTTGGAAGTGCCAAAGAAAGTAGGACACAAAGTAGAAATTGTTTTTCACTGAGGCAAAACCAGAGTCATGGTTGTATCACAGTCACTGAGATATTTATTAATCAACTGAGAAGGGAGACAAGGGTAAGACGTGAGGAGGATGAACATAAATAGGATTTTCCAGGGTGAAATCAGGAGACAACAGGAGAACTTAAATATCCTCAGTCAAGAAGCAGCAGAGTGACAAAGTTCAGAGCAGATAAAGGCAAAAAATGCAAATTGGGGAGCTCTGTGACAGCTTTACATTAACGGCACTGACTCAGAAAAAGCAACCGAGGATGATTTCAGACAGCTCTGGAGAGATCTTGGCACAAAGACATGAGGCAGCTCAGAAAAAGCAGAATGTTGGCACAGGCAAGGCATAACATGGGAATAATGTCCTGGGAGCCATGGGCTCACCTGGAACAGCCTGTGAAGGACCAGGGTGCTGAGTGTGAAGGAGAATCTGGTGGTTCAGAGAAGGTGAAGAACATGACTGAGGGCCTGGGAAGTCTCACAGGAAGAGATGCTGAGTAACCAGGATTATTTTAGGAAGCAGATGAATGGGAGAAGAAAGCCTAAAGGCTATGAAACACTGAATGGCCCTGAGAAAGTAGGTCAGGAGTGCCTGGTGCCACATGCTGGGTGCTGGAGCAGAGCAGCACCGGTTCCTCAAACAGGATTTGGGGAAGCTCTGGGCTCTCCATGCTCCAGGTCCTGGGAACTGAACCAAAGTCCAGTCCCTGGGGCTGGATCTGCCCCTCAGAGCTCAGATCAGTGCTCAGATCAATCAAGTCATTGATTCAGTGTGATTTGTTTGCAGAGTCTGACACAGTGAACACTGCCTGGGCACTGCCATGACCCTGCCTGGCTGTCCCACCCCCAGCCCCTGGTGACAAAGAGAGCAGATTTCTGGTGCTGTGACACCAGAGCCACCCCAGGGCAGGAGGTCCTGTGGCTGCTGCCTGGGGAGCAGAGATGGGAAGCTCTGCTTTCACAGCCAGAAAGGCTGGAAAAGCCCTCTGAGATCACAAAGCCCAATTGCTCCTCCAGCACTGCCAAGGCTGCCACTGAACCCTGTCCCCAGGTGCCACATGGCCCCAGGGATGGGGACTTCACCCCTGCCCTGAGCACCTGTGCCAGTGCCTGACCACTATTTCTGGGATGAAATTTTCTCTCATATCCAACCCAAACCTGCCCTGGCCCAGCCTGGGGCCGTTCCCTCTGCTCCTGTCCCTGTTCCCTGGAGCACAGCCCAACCCCCCTCGCTGTCCCCTCCTGGCAGGAGCTGTGCAGAGCCACAAGGACCCCCCTGAGCCTCCTTTGCTTCAGGCTGAGCCCCCCCAGCTCCCTCAGCCCCCCCTTGGGCTCCAGCCCCTCCCCAGCTCATTCCCTGCCCTGGACACCCCCAGCCCCTCCAGGTCCTTCTCACCATGAAGTGCCCAGAGCTGCCCCCAGGACTGGATGTTCCCCAGCAGTGCCAGCTCAGGGGACAGCCACTGCCCTGCTCCTGCTGCCACATAATTCCTGATCCAAGCCAGGAGTCCTTGGCCTCTGGCACACCTGGACTCACCTCAGCCCCTGCTGACCAGCCCCCAGAGGTGTATTCCAAGCCAATGGAATATTGTGGGAGTTCTACAGGCATGGTTTGAATTCCATTACTTTCTCGTGGCTCCCTGCTGCTTTTAGTATTAAAAATCAGCTAAAGAAATGTACCAAAGGAGAGGCCCAGCCCCTCATCTCACCTGGGGAGCAATTCCTCAGGTTCTTCCAGCTTCTTCCCCCTGGAGCAAAAGAGGCTCCAGGGGCCTCCTGCACCTACAGTGCATTTGTGTAAATAATACCTGCTGTGGGTTAAAGTAAAAAAGTAAAAACTGTCCCAGTGCAGAACAGGCACAGAAGGGACTCACACAAATCTGCATTCACAAATTTGCACTCAAAATTGCACTCACAGTGCACACAAAGTTGCACTCTCAGTGCAAATACCACTACTGGGCTTGTAGAAGTAAGGACAGGGCTTCTGCTCTCAGCTCCAGCTCACCCCCTCCTGGGGAACAGCCCTTCCCAGCATTGTGTCCTCTGCACCTTCTGGGCATTCTGTAGTTATATCTTGTTGATCCAAATGTGAATCACTCCTAATTTAGCTTCCTGACAAGCTCATGGAAGAAATGAAGATTTGGCCTAGAGCTGAAAAACCTTCAGGGAAGTTTTCCAGGTCTCTGTCAGTGGCCTCTGGACACTGCAGGGCAGAGGCCTTTGAAAGAGATGATCCTGTCAATGGAGCTTGGTGCTACAAATGACAAGGGAAAAGTGGGGAGAAAAGCCTTAATTTAAAGAAAATAAAGAGAGAGAGTTGTTTCCTAGGTGATTCAACAAAATCTGGAGGTTTGCATGAAATATGCATTTGGTTTCTCCCAAGGCAAAAATCTTGAAAATTTCTTTTGAAAAAGTGAAGAGCACCACAATGCTCAGCAAAGATGGATTTTTCCATAGGCAGGAATGACCTGCTTCTACCTGTACCTACTGCAGGGAAGCAAGCACACAGCTCATTCCCCTCCCCTCAGCAGGGCTTCAAAGCCTTTCACAGCCCTCCTGTAAAAGTCCTCCAAGCAGAGCCCCCCATTATTATTCAGCTCAAGCTGCTGAAATCAGGCCCCCACACAGGCAAAGAAAACTTTGCCAGCAGCTCAAAACTTGGAGAGCAGTTACTGGAATAAATTCACCTCTTACACTCCAACCCACAAAATTATTGAGGTTGGAAAAGCCCTCCCAGCCCATCAAGTGCAACCTGTGCCCAATCCCCACCTTGTCACCAGCCCAGAGCACTGAGTGCCACGTCCAGGTGCTCCTTGGGCACCTGCAGGGGTGGGGACTCCAACACCTCCCTGGGCAGCCCCTGCCAAGGCCTGACCACCCTTTCCAGGAAGAAGTTCTTCCTGATCTGGAATCTTCTAGAATCTTCCTGAAGAATTCATTAGATCAATGTCAGTCAGCAGCTAAAAACATTCTGTGTCAATGAATTTCATGAGGCAGTATCTGAGAGGTCACAGGGTGTGCTCTACTGATAAATAAATGTGTTTAAATGGGTAAGCTCTGGGCTCCACCTGTGTCTGCTCAAGCTGCCCAGTATTTTTGCTTTTAACGTGTTTTCTGAGCAAAGAAAGAAGTGCATTAGACTGAACATTTCCAAGAGCTGACACCTGACATTGCTGTTGACAGCCAACAACTATTTCACATGTGGTTTGGTGACTCAGTAGCTGAAGGAAGCCACAGAGGAAGGCTGATGCTGCTTCAGAAATAAAACATTCAGCCCAGCTCACCAAAGTGCCCTTTAACACCTTCCCACCAACACCTTCTTGCCTCAGGGAAGAGCAGGAGCAGCACAGTTTTTGTTCAAGAATCCTCAAATAAGCTGAATCATGAAACCACAGCACGGATGAACTTGAGCAGCCTTTTTTTTGTCAATTGCTGCTTTGTTCAGGAGAATTATTTAAAGGAAACAATGAAATCACCTGATAATTACAATTTCATTTCTATAATTCACTCTGCAGGCCCCTGTTAAAGCTTCATGTGAGTCAATTTTCAGCAGAGATCAAACACAACCTGCAAATCCATAGGAACCAGGTTTAACATGAGAGATCTGACAAATCTGCCCTGAGCACTGGGCCAGGCTGCACGTGCCAGCACCAAGTGCCACCCTGGGCCATTAAGGTTTGGTAATGTAGGAAACGGATTTACAGGTAATACTTGTTATATATTTATATATATATATATATATACACACACAAAATATGATGTATATACTATATATAATATATATACAATATATAAAAATATATCAAATCTATACATATATGAAGGTATAAGTGTGTATATGTGTGTGTATATATATATATATATATATACACACCTTCATAAAACTAAAATTTTTAAAACACCTCTCAGTTACCCCATCTCTAAATCAAAACCCCATAATCCAACAGGTAGGACATGGGGAAGTCAAGGCTAAAGAGAAGAAACCTGATGATTTATTTAAAAATGTATTTGTTCAAACTTCAAAGGGAAGAATGCAGCAATGAGGAGAGAGTCCCCCTGCCCCAGCACTGAGGGTCACCCAGGGACTGCCCTTACTCTGAGGTAAGAGGCAGGATGCCAAAACTTGTATTTCTGACAAGAGAAATGCCTTCATTTTAAACAGCTGAGGATGGAAATTGTTTCCTGGGAAGGGCAAAGGCTGTTCTCAGCTGTGCTCCTGCAGTCAGAGCACAGAGTCACTCCTGTCCAACAGCTCTCACTGTGCTCAGTCTGCAGAGCCAGAAACATGACCTGAGGAAGTGCCTTGCTTGGAAGGGAAATGCTAAATTCTCAAATGTCAAATCCTTGTCCTGTTACCCTTCCCATTTCAGCCCTGTTTGTGTTCCCTGCTCTGCTCCCTCGGACGTTTCCTGTCTGTACAAGCAGAAGACAAACGGTCCCTGAGGGAGGAGCCACAGCCCAGTGTGGCTCTGCATGGGATGGTTTGCATTTGTGACATGGAGAGGCTCTGCAATCACCAGGCTTACCCATCCATGAGATGGCACAGTGCTGCAGCCTTGTGCTCAGGAGTGCTGAGATCATGGAATCATGGAGTGGTTTGTGCCTAGAGACCCCCCAGTGCCACCCCTGCCATGGCAGGGACACCTTCCACTGTCTCATAGTGCTCCAAGCCCTCTCCAGCCTGGCCTTGGACACTGCCAGGGATGGGAAATGCTGAGGGCTCCAAAGCCATGCCAGCAGCCCCTAACTCAGCAGGCCAGCAGGGGATCAAGTCTGTGGCATTCACATGCTCTGAACAGAGAGAGATAATTCTCTCTCTCAGGGTTTTTCCTGGAGGAGCACAGAGAGAAGAAGAGAAAACAATTCTTATCTCTGCTTGCTGCTCCTGTTGTTTTTGCACATGTGGAATGTGTTATGAAGATTATTTACATGAAGTGATTTGTCAGTTGGATTCTGCTGAGGATTGTTTTGTTTCCTTGGCCAATTGGGGAAAAGCTGTGTCCTGATTGTCGGGAGACAGTCATGAGTTTCCTTCAGTATTCTTTAGTACTCTTTACAGTATATAATCTCTATAATACAGTGTAGTATAATGTAATATAATGTAGTTTAATAAAGCAATTGTTCAGCCTTCTGAATCAATGGAGTCAGCTGCCAATCTTTCCCAGATGCTGGGGGCACCCTGATTTTAAAACACAAATCCTACCTCTCTGTGAAAAGAAAGCAACAACAATTTAACCTTTCAAAAGTTAAAAACAGTTGCAAGGTAATTTAAAACCACACAGCTGCAAGTCTGCACAGCTGCAATATTTGTGATTTCAGCTGAGCTGCCCTTTCAATGCACCCACAGCTTTAAAGCTTTGCCTCTGAGAGCACTGAAAGCCTTTCAGGCTCAGGAGAAATCCACTCTATGGTGGGTAACACCTATTCCACCCCCATTCTGCTCCTACTATTGAAGTGCTGGCATCTCAATGCATCAAACCCACAAAAACTGGATTTTACCAGCACAGTCACAGCACAGAAACACGGAATGCTCAGAGATTCCCCCATACACCAAAACCAACAAAGGCTGCTCTGACACTTGTCTGAAGGCAGGAGCTCTGTCCTGGCAGGTAGGGAACAGGATGAAATGTGGATCTGTGCTTCAGGAATCTGCTTTGCCCTGTGCTTGCACAGGAGATTGTCCTTGAGAGCTGAACCAGGAGCAAGAGAAACACAAGGATTTAAAGGCTGGAGAGCTGCATAACTGTGAGCAAGATAAAACTTCCACACTGTGTCCATCACACACAGACCCCCAGTGATTCCCTCACCGTCATTGCACTCCCATCATCACATCTCTAACCACTGAACACTGTCCTTTCTGCAGTTATCCCAGTTTAGCCAGAAGCTGCAACTGGAATCAGTTCATTAAATGACTTAGAAGAGGAATTATTTTGTTTTCAGCCTAACCTGAAAAAAGCCAGGGGGATTCTGCATTTCTCTGTCCCTCGGGGAGGTTCAGCCCAAGAGCTGTGAGGCTGCAAAGGGGGAGTTTGGATTCAGACTGGCCTGCTCCTTC
Source organism: Serinus canaria (assembly GCF_022539315.1). Classification (NCBI taxonomy): domain Eukaryota; kingdom Metazoa; phylum Chordata; class Aves; order Passeriformes; family Fringillidae; genus Serinus; species Serinus canaria. Next base: position 4,136,517 of record NC_066340.1, on the reverse strand, counting down.
CTTAATCCTGTGAACCCCCTCCTCACAGAGAACGTGGTCACAGCAACACCAACTGCACTGAGATATTTTTGCTTGGAAAGCAGCAAGAGATTTCTATTTTTATGAACACGAATCACTGTTGAATAAACAATACAACTCACTACCACTTGCAAAGTTTTATAATAAAGTGAGATTTTGTGCTGCAGAATGAATTGTCTAGATCTGCAGAATCATAAGGAATAACTGTGCACGTGGGGACCAACTGCAGTATTTACAAATAAAAAGAATAAACAGCTTCTTAAAAACACCTGAACACCCACAACACTGACCTACCACTAAAATTGAGTTTGTCTGTTGGCTTTGTAAAATTAAAAATATCCTTCCCTGACAGATATTTCAAACCAGCATCATTAGGAGCTACCCACAACAATTAAGCAAGTCTGGTTTTTTAATTAGTTGTTTAAACCTTCCAACCAAGTTAACAAAAAACCCAATTCTGCTACAAAAAATGTCAGATCCAAACCAGTTATGCAGAAGGAACTGATTTTATCATGAAATCATGGAATGGTTTGGGTTGAAGGGTTCTTAAAGACCATTCAGTTCCACCACTCTGCATGGGACTCAACAACTGATTTGTGCCTCTGACAGGATGAGGCCCCAGCAGCCACCCAACCTTGCTGCACCCAAAAATCCCTGATGCAGCTCCTTGGAGCTGCTCTGAAGTGCTGTCCCAGCTTCCCCAGGGTTCCTGGGCAGCCCCAGCCCCGTTACCTTGCGCACGTGGCAGGAGAAGAGGATGTCCATGTACTTGTCCTTGCGCTTCAGCTCGTTGGCCACGGGTGTGAAGGAGCCTGAGCTCTGGGGGCTGTCTGGTTTCTGGAAGAGCAGACACAGGCTCAGGACATGGCTCCCTCCACCCTTCTGTGCTTTGGGAAACCAAACCTTGACACACCAAAATGCTCCAAGGGAGGATGGAGTAAAGGGAAGCAATCAAATCCGCCGAGAGAGAATTTCTTTCAGTCCCTGTGTTTTCCATTCTACCCAGCATTTCAGTCTCCCAGTGAAGTCTGGCTCTGCCTGTTTGCAGAGACAGCTGATGGCACTGCTTTAGTGCTGCTCAGGACCCACAAAAATCACTCCTAGTGCAGTGGAAGTCAAGGTTTTAAACCCACATGAACAGAGGAAACTTTTAAGTACTTCCCCTCCCAATAAACCAATGCTCATTTTCCTGAATTTTCCCCTTCCAGCATCCTGAGCCCAGGTCCCTTCACTCACCAGTGCGATGTAGTTGCCCTGCCAGGCTCTCTGGAGGCCAATGTCAGCCCTGTGGCCCTTCAGCAGCTCCATGGCAGCCACCTTGGCCCTCAGCTGAGGCAGCAGCTCTGGGGGCACGCTCCGGATCAGCTCGGCCGCTCTCCACCTGCCAGCACAGCAAGGTCTGCCTCAGCCCTCAGCCTGGAGCTCGCCCAGGAAGGGCTCCTGCTGCCAGAGCAGCAGCACAAGGACACCCTCAGAGTCCTGCCCAGGCATTCCCAAAGCTGCAAAGGTCACTTTGCAACCTGCCACACTCCCCATCCCACACCCACGAGTCAACCACTGGTGCATCTGTTGGCAATCCAGTGTTTGCCAGCCCATTCTTGGGCTCATTTACAGCACCATTCTCCTCTAACAGCTGAATTTAGCCCCTCAGTTCCAACTGCACCATGGAACAGGGCAGGGCAACCCAGGCATTGCCCCACACCACAGCCCAGCATTCAGCAGCAGCAGAACTCCAGGGTTAATGCTCTAAAAAGGCTTTTTAGCAGCTAAAATTCTGTAGTTCTGATAACTGAGCTAATTCTGAAAGCAGGACTCTCTCCCCAGACAGGCTGTGGGTGGATGGATGTCTCTCCTGAAAGAGACAGCTGGAGAAAATAGCAAAGCTGGCTTGATCTAGAGCTGCTGGAACTGCCCTGCAAGCTGATGGCTGGACAGGAGGTCTCTGAAAGCCCCTCCAGCCAACATTTCTCTTTTTCAGCCACTTTCAGAAGTCATCATTTCTCAAACTGGAATTGTAACTACTTTGCCTACAGCTTCCCAGAGCAAAAAAAAAAAAAAAAAAAAAAAATCACCAGCCTTTAGATACTGGGAGTTTTAATGAAGGTACAAACACCTGTTCTGCACACAGAACATGGGTGACAAGGGGAACATCACTCATTTCACTGCAGAAAAACACTAGGTTACCACAAGAAATCTTGAGGAAATCCAGAAGATTCTTTTTCTCCTCCCCCTCATCCAAGAGCAGCTGCTCTTTCTTTTCAAAACCAACCAGAGAGGCCAGAAAGGGGCCAAGGAGGGAAACACAATGGTTATCACAGTGGAATAACCTGGTCTGGGGGAAGGTGCCCTTGCCCATGGCATGAGGAGGAACTGGATGGGCTTTAAGATCTAAACCACCCTGGGGTTCTGTGATTCAACAATAAATCTTTGGATCAGAATTATCTGCCTGGTCAAGGGCATGAAGGCAGGGACATCCAGATCATGTCCTTCAGCCAGATGTCCCTGGGACTGATGCTGGCCTAGAACAGAGACTGGACAGAGCTAAAGAATAAAGTAGGGATTTATTAGGAGGCCTCAATGGATCCACCTGGGGCAGCACAATGGCCCAGACAGGGCTGCACCCCAGGTGAACCCAAATGGTCACAAAATGCCCCACAGGTCACAGGGTCTCTCACTTTTATAAGTTCTGCTCCATTTGCACCTTGCAGTTCATTGTCCCATTCCAGCTCCAGCCCATCCAGTCCCATCCTTGTTTTTCTCTCTCCAGCCCACATTGTTTGTGCTCTTGGGCCTGAGATTTGGATCATTTGTCCTTTGTGAAAAATTTGTATTTTATGATTGTTTTTTTGCAAATATTGAAATGAATATTATATGTGTTATGTTAGAAAGTGATGCTGTATTAATTTTCTTAAGTAGTGTGTTAAATATAGTTTTAGGTGATAACAGAATGTTAAAATAGAAACTATGCCAGGTAGGATTTTTTTCAAGAAAGGACTCGCAGGGAGATAGCAGCCACAGGACACCTGAATCTTTCAGAGAATTTATTGCTCTCTTATCAAGTGCTTCCTGCCTTGCTCAGCCCTGAAGATGCCGTCAGGATTCAGAGGAAGGAGCTGACACTGCCCAGCCAGAATCCTGTGTTTGAATGGAATTTCTGCATCATGGATGAGCTGTATGAATATGCAGCTGGCTGTTGCTTTTAAGGGTTAATCCTCTGTTAATGTGGGGCCTTTTTCAGGCTTATTTTGCCCCAAAAACGTACCTGGACTGTCCATAACTCTTTGTTTTTATTGTCTTGTGTGGGCCTAACCCAAACTGTCCAAATTTTTATTACTCTAATTATAGTACTATTCTTGTAACCATTTTATTACTATTAAACTTTTAAAATTTAAAAACAAGTGATTGGCATTTTTCACACCCTCATGTGAAGCCCAGACCCACCCACTAGAGCAGCACAGAACCTGAAAGCCACAAAAAACCTGCAGCACCAGCAGCAGCAGGAGGTGTGACACAGGGGCCGTACCTGTGGTAGATGTCCTGCAGAGCCTCCTGGAAGCGGAGCAGCACCTTGGGCGGGGCGGGCCAGGGGATGGAGCGGCCGCGGTCGGGCAGGTGCCGCACGCCGCGGAAGCGCCGCAGGAGCTCGCGCAGGTGGGCGCGCACCTTGTGGCGCCGGTAGTGGCGCGCGATGCAGAGCGCCGCCCGCGCCCGCCGGTAGCGCAGCCGGGCCAGCGTGCCCCTCCACACCTGCAGGGACACACACAGGCGTCAGCAGGGCTTGTTGGCTTCCCACGCTCTTCCTGGGCCGCACAGATTGATAACTGAATTTCGAGGGAAGGGATTTCCTCTGCCATCCTGTAAGCAGAGGAGCTGGCATTCCCTGGCATTGCCCAGGGATCCAGCCCCACCTGTACTCACCCTCCAACACAACCCACCAAGCAGAAGACTGTATTTTTTTTCCTTGCAGAATTAAACTGGAAGGATAACGAGCCTCCCTGTGAGACAGAGTAGAAATTTTCCAGAGTAGAAATCTATCTTTGAGCTAAGTCTGTAGTTTGAAAACGTATTAGTCTGACTGCCTGTTCTTGTAAAAAGCCTATGCTCAGAGAAACTACTGGAGCCAAAAGTCTAGAGATAAGAGGCGGGGCAGACAGACAGACAGAAAGACTGCTACAGACTGCTACAAGAGCAGGTCAACCTGACTCAGAAATTCTTTCTAATAAAGAAGAATTAGTGGCAAATGTCACATGAAATCGGTAAAATTGAGTATGTATGAACCTATTGTGAAATGACATGCATATGTATTTGAGAGAAACATAAAATGTATCTGGAGTTCCCAGAGGTACCCACGTCTTTTAAGGAAAGTAATCTCCACATGCATCCAAGGCTGTAATAAACATACCAGCCTTACAACCCTCACAAAGGTGTAGAGTTTGTTTGCTTCTGCAAATCACCTGCTCACCATGGGCCCCGAGGAAGGAGAGGAATGATGAGGAGGACTCCATCTTATCAGAAGGCTAATTAATTACTTTATTGTACTATATTATTCTATACTATATTACACTATATTACATGTGAAAAAAGCATATTTTATGATTGGCTTTTTGCAAATATTGAAATGAATATTATATGTGTTATGTTAGAAAGTGATGCTGTATTGATTTTCTTAAGTAGTGTGTTAAATATAGTTTTAGGTGATAACAGAATGTTAAAATAGAAACTATGCTATTTAAGATACTTTTTTTCAAGTAAGGACTCGCAGGGAGATAGCAGCCACAGGACACCTGAATCTTTCAGAGAATTTATTGCTCCATTATCGAGTGCTTCCTGCCTTGCTCAAACCTGAAGATGCCGTCAGGATTCAGAGGAAGAAGCTGACACTGCCCAGCCAGAATCCTGTGTTTGAATGGAATTGATGCATCATGGATGAGGTGTATGAATATGCAACAGGCTGTTACTTTTAAGGGTTAATCCTCTGTTCACGTGGGGCCTTTTTGGGCTTATATTGCCCAGAAAAGGTACCTGGACTGTCCATAACTCTTTGTTTCTATTGTCTCATATTGTCCTAATCTCAATTGTCCAAATTATTATTACTCTAATTACCTTGCTATTTTTATAACCATTTTATTACTATTAAACTTTTAACATTTTAAAAACGAGTGATTGGCGTTTTTCACAGAGGGAAGGGACTTCCTATAGTATTTGCATGGGCCCCTGACAAAGGAGAGGAATGATGAGGAGGACTCCATCTTATCAGAAGGCTAATTAATTACTTCATTACACTATATTATTCTATACTGTATTACACTTGAGAGGAGCAGTGGGTTTGTCTTCCCAAACAAGCTGTGGGTCTGCTGGTAGATAAATCCAGCACTGGGAGATAAAAGAAACAATAGGAAAGATTTTACTGATTGATGAATGGAAGAAGATATTTGCTTTTACCAATAAACTTTGGGTTTGCTGATAAATGAAATTAGACATTGAAAGGTGAAAGAAACAATAGGGAAGAAAAACTCCTAAATTCCATAAGAATTTTAAAAATTAAAAGGGAGGGTTATACATTAGAGGGGAACCTCTGGTATCAGGTGTCTTGGGAAGTCTGAACCTCTCAAGTACCTCAGCCAAGGGGGAAAGAGAGAGGGAAATGCAGCCAGGAAATTAGATAAAAAGGAGGCTGCATCCTCCAAAAATTGGAGAGATCCAGGGGAATGTCCCATGGCCTCTCCCTTTATTAGAATAAAGACAAAGGACTCATCTGTCTCCTTTTTCGACATAACCCTCTGGTGTTTATAAATTAATTTTCCTAACACTCTATATTACATTACATCTAAACTGAACCTGCCCAGCACTCAGCTCTGCACACACTGCACAGAATCTCGTGTCTGTCAGTGACAGTCCTGACACACACACACACACCTGGCCCTGACAGGCCAAGGAAACAAAACACCATCACTGTGGGGAAACAATCTCCACATTGCACTCTACTGTGGCACAAACACAGGCACAGCAAGATAAGAATTGTGTTTTCTTTCTCTGAGGTTCAGAGAATGGGAAACCCAGAAATATTCTTGGGAAGAATTGTGCCTTGCTTTTCTCTGTGAGGAGAAATGTGGTGACAGACTTCCCCGGGCTGACCAAATTCAGGTAGAATGTGACTGAAAAACCTTGGGTTTAGGACTGAGATCTCCACACGAGAAAGGCACAGAGCAGAGGAGGCCACAGAAATTATCAAACTGCTGCTCTGGCTGCCCTCTGCTCTGGAGCCAGGCTGGGAGAGCTGGGGGTGCTCACCTGGAGAGGAGAAGCTTCAGGGAGAGCTCAGAGCCCTTGCACGGCCTGAAGGGGCTCCAGGAGAGCTGGAGAGGGACTGGGGACAAGGACAGAGGGACAGGAGCCAGGGAATGGCTCCAGTGCCAGAGGGAAGGGATGGATGGGATATTGGGAATGGGAATTGTTCCCTGTGAGGGTGGGCAGGCCCTGGCACAGGGTGCCCAGAGCAGCTGGGGCTGCCCCTGGATCCCTGGCAGTGCCCAAGGCCAGGCTGGACATTGGGGCTGGGAGCACCTGGGACAGTGGGAGGTGTCCCTGCCTGTGACAGAGGGTGGCACTGGATGAGCTTTAAAGTCCCTTCCAACCCAGACCATTCCATGACTCTGTGCTAATTGAGGACAATTATTGAGAAACAATTTTAACTCTGATTAAAGAAAAGATTGCTCTGAAAGTAGCCTGGGGAATATCTGTTCTGGCCACGTGTGGAAAAACAAACAAATATAAAACCAAAGGATATTCCTCAAACTTCTGGGATGGGGCCCAGCTTCTCCAGTGTCCATGTGAGTTGTGTTTTACCTGGAGAGCACCCCAAGCAGAACACACAGCAGCTCCTGGGCTTCTCCTGGCACCCCTGCTCCAGTGCATGTGGCTGTGACAGTGACAGTGCACAGCACCAGCCACCAAGGAGGAGCCCCAGGCAGGGGAAGGAGGCAGGTGCTGCTGCCATCCTGTAAGCAGAGAACCTGGCATTCCCTGGCATTCCCTGGCATTCCCCAGGGATCCTTCCCCACCTGTACTCACCCTCCAACACAACCCACCAAGCAGAAGACTGTATTTTATTTCCTTGTAGAATGGAACTGGAAGGATAAGGAGCCTCCCTGCTCACCACAGTCCTGTCACAGACTTTATTTCCCTCTGAGAAAGATCCCCCAGCTCTGCTGGTGCACATCAAGCCTTCTATCTACAGAAGCATTAATTATCTACCCAAGGCTGTTTGCAACACGACAGTTGCTTTGTGAAGCTGATGTCAGAGGCTCTCCTGACAGCTTCACTGACAGTCCTGCCATGCAGCCCAGAAAACTCATGCAGCAACCAGTGCAGAGCTGTGAGGGGCTGCTGCTCTCTAGACACGCTCAGTTTAAAGAGAAACACAGAGATTTTGGGTCCCAAACCCTTCAAACGCAGAGAACTCTCTTCTTTCACCCTCTGTCAGAGTTCTCTCTCCTCAGGGGATGTCTCCCTTTCCTTACAGACACAACCCACAGAGCTCTGGCTGAGCCTGGACAAGTTCTTCAGCACCCAGCACTTTATAGAGCATCAAACTCATCAGAGGAGCCCATTTCTGCTCTCGCACAGCAGAACAGAGCCCAGACCCTGCACAATCCTGCCCACACAGAATCACAGTGTTATAGAATGATTTGGGTTGGGAAAGACCTGAAAGATCCTCCAGTGCCATGGCAGGGACACCTCCCAGTATCCCAGGCTGCTCCCAGCCCCAATGTCCAGCCTGGCCTTGGGCACTGCCAGGGATCCAGGGGCAGCCCCAGCTGCTCTGGGCACCCTGTGCCAGGGCCTGCCCACCCTCACAGGGAACAATTCCTCATTCCCAATATCCCATCCAGCCCTGCCCTCTGGCACTGGGAGCCATTCCCTGGGTCCTGTCCCTCCATCCCTTGTCCCCAGTCCCTCTCCAGCTCTCCTGGAGCCCCTTCAGGCCCTGGCAGGGCTCTGGGCTCTCCCTGGAGCTTCCCCTTCTCCAGGCTGACCATCCCTTCTGGTGGAAGGTGTCCCTGCCCATGGCAAGGGGTGGGACTGGATGGTTTCACTGTCCCTTCCAAGCCCAACCACTCTGGGATTCTGAGAACAGCCCAAGGTGACCGAAGGCAAGGAGCTCCATGCCAGCCTCAGCCCCTGCCAGGGCTGCTCTCAGGGAGGCTGTGGGAATAAAGAGCATTTCAGGGGCTGAGGGAAGAGCTGGGGAAGCAAGGCAGGACATGGGACAGTGAAGGGACAGGCAAGAGCGGGAAGCACAAATGCCACAGCAGATACTGGGCACACCAACCAAAGCCAGGGAGCTGGGACTGAGAATCCCATTCCTGTGTGCAGATAAAATAAAAAACAACATGATCTTTATTTATTCCTTGAGGCCATTAGACATAGAGAAGGCAGCAGCCCCTGCACACGTGCTGTGCTCAGCAGTCACTAACCACACTCAGTTACCACTGTGGTTTTAGCTGACATCTGGTGCAGCCTCAGCCATGCAAAGACCTCAGAGCTGCTGGGAAGCTCAAGGCTCAAAGCTTCCTGCCTGAACCAGACTTGCACAAGGTCTGGATGTCACCCAAAATGTGTAAGGCTGGATTCAAGCTGGCATTTCCCTGTCTGAGGGCAGAGCAGGCTGTGAAACCCTGACTTTGACAGAATCACCAGCTAGGATCCAAAAACTGAGCACCCAAAGAGTACTGGGGAATTTTTTTTAAAAGAAAAGCAAAAAGGATTTTTATTGCTTGAGATAGTTAAGCATAGGCTGAAGAGGCATAAAATGTACCTGTAAGGGATGTATGGACAACAAACAAAATCAACTGGGCAAAACCCTACTGCCAATTTCTCATTTTTGAATTTAGTAAGAACAGAAATGAGGAACAAAGGGCTCCAGGCCTCAGGGAACAATGCTTGGGTGTTACAGAGGGTCTCAGGAAAAGCACACACACAGTAAATCCCTGTAAGCTGCTCAGGACTGCAGAGCCTCACTGCTGTCAGCTGTTCCCTGGACCATTTGAAACACAGAACAAAGTCTTGGTTTTGCTTCCTTGGGCTGGAAGCAGCCATGCTGTGCAGGGAAGTCTCTTGCTGTGGTTACTTCTCCCACCAGTCAGACAGCCCTGGAACAAAGGCTGGAACAGATTGCCCCCATGTTGTATCAGCTGCATCGCTGCAGAAATTGCCTTCACAGCAAGAGGTGTCACAATTGTACAAACACTGGCCTCCCAAATCCAATTATCCAGCTCAGACATGCCCCTGGCTACACACACAGCAAACCATTAATGAAAAGCATGTTCTCAAATCAAGTTGTCATAACTGGAGAACCCCCTGCCAGTGAGGACCTTCCATGGCACCATGGCAGTGCCTCCAAGGTGAGGAAACAGTCAAAGGGGAAGGACAAACTTCTTCCAGGGAATGGGGACAAATATTTTCTAAATTAATTGCTTTTCTGGCTTGGTGGCTTTCTTCTCCACTGCAGGGCTCACTGCAGCTCAAAGAAGCCCCTCAGCAATGCTGAGCTGCCCCATGGTCCCACGGAGCCCTCCAGGGACATGGAATGGTCAATGCTGGGGACAAGAGGAGGTGTCAAGGCAGAGAACTCCCTGTTGGGCAGGTACTTTGTGTAGCTGTGAGCAGCAGGACACAGATCAGACAAACAAGGATCACAGAATCTTGGAATTACAGGATGGTTTGGGTTGGAGAGACGTTAAAAATCATCCAGCTTGGGCAACCTTCAGCTATCCCAGGTGGCTCCAAGCTCCATCCAACCTGGCCTTGGACATTTCCAGGGATCCAGGGGCAGCCACAGCTTCTCTGGGCAGCCTGAGCCAATGCATTTCCAGAACAGCAGCTCCAGGAGGCTGAAGTGTTCCTGCCAACCCACACCTTCCTCAGGTTTGAATACTGGGAGAGCTCTACCCAATGCCCCTTTTCAGTTCTCCCCCACCTCCAGCTCATAACTCAAGAACATTGAGCTCTGTAAAATGAAATTAAACACATCAGATTTCCAGAGGGAAGTTTACACAGCCTGTAACAGATTCTCCTGTTGCAAAGGTACTGCTCTGGTGTGTGTGGGGGCCAAGGAGGGGCAAACCCCAACAGAAGGATTTGTGCATGCAGGGTTCTACTTCTCCCTTTTATGGCTCTGCACCCAAGGTAAGATCCAAGGGATTTTCATGCCCAGGTCCAAAGGGATCCAGGAGATCATCCCTCTGAGTCCTGACAGCCACAGGCACCTCAGGATTCCCTCTTCAGTCCAGCCACATCCCAGCCAGCTGGGGGCATCACAACATGCATCCTTACAGCCACAGTAAAGCAGCCTGGGATGGCAGAGCCCTGTGCCGTCCCTCCCACAGGCAAGAATAAATCCATACTTCCCTTACCCTCCTCCTGTGGCTTTCCCTGCTGGTTAACCTGATTTCCCATGGGAATGAGACTGAAGATCACCCTGTCCCTGCCTGACCTCCTGAGATTGCCCTGACAGCTCCTGAATCCTGAGGCAGCTCCCAGCCAAGCTGACAGAGGAGCAGCAGCCTCCACGAGGCAAAGTCTCTTTATCTTTCAGGAGAAATCAGCCACAGGGCAGAAGGAGCCTGAAATCAGAGTGACATTGCTGGAACAGCTTCAGCTCCAGTTCAGAGCCATCTGCCTCCCAGATCCCAAATCCCAACCAGCAGACACAGAGCCACCAGCCAAGCACCACAGGCAGAGGAGCCCAGGAGGCTCTGGCAGCATCCCAGAGGGATGAGGAGGTGGAAATGTGTGGGGGGCACAAGGGAGGGGTGGAGGATGCCATGGCTCCCAAAGAACCAGTTGGATGGCAGTTTTCCAAGTGATCCCTCTGGTGTAGTGCCATGGATCAGAGCCCAGCCCAGGGACCCAGCAGGAGCAGAGGGACAGTGTGGCATTTTCAGGGTCCCCAGGACAAAATGAGAATCTGACTCCATGTTCTGAGAAGGCTAATTTATTATTTTATGGTATTGTATTATATTAAAGAATGCTATACTAAAACTATACTAAAGAACAGAGAAAGGATCTTACAGAAGGCTTAACAAGACACTAATTGAAAACTTGTGACTGCTTCAGAGTCCTGACACAGCCGGACCACAATTGGTCATTAAGTAAAAACAATTCACCTGTTGGATAAACAATCTCCAACCACATTCCAAAGCAGCAAAACACAGAAGAGAGAAGCAATCAGATAATTGCTTTCATTTTTCTTTGAGGCTTCTCAGCTTCCCAGGAGAAGAAATCCTGGCAAAGGGATTTTTCTAGAAAATATGACAGTGCCAGGACAGGACATGGCCAGGATTGTCCCCAGGAGGAAAGCCCAAGGAGACAGGCAGGGGAGGGAACAACCAGCAGGATGTGCTGATGCCTCAGTGTGAGCAGGCAGGGAAGGGCCCACGAGAGAACCATAGACACAAGAGTAGAGGCAAGGATGATTATGTTGAAAATGAAAAGAAAAGGAGTTTTTGGGCTCAAAAGAACTCCAAAGAGTACCATAAACCAAACAACAAACCAAACAATATTCCCCATCCAGCTCTCACCCATGGTCTCTCCTCACCTCTTTCAATACCTTTGCTTTCTCTATGCTTTGTCCTCCTAAAATTCAGGGGAGGAAAAATGAAGAGGGCAATGGAAATCAGGACTGAAGGGCTAAGGGAGAGATAGAGAGAAAGGAAAAGGTTGGAAAAACAAAGTCTGAACACAGTTCCAACTCCTGACCATTACAAAGAATATTTATTTCTATACAGCTGCTCCCAGTGAGGAAGTTCCTTGCTGTTCTTCCTTCACTCTTCAGAGACCTCTGCCAATTCCACAGTATTTTAAAGGGGATGTTTCACAGAAACATCACCTATAGAATCCCAAACCCCAGCTGGAAGGGACCTCAAAGCCCATCCAGTCCCACCCCTGCCACATGCAGCTTCCACTGTCCCAGGCTGTTCCAAGTCCCAGCCAGCCCAGCCTTGGACACTCCCAGGGATGGGGCAGCCACAGCTTTCCTCCAGTCCCTTTTATTCCCTCAGTTAAGGCCAACCCAAGGTGGAAGTGACCCCTGGGGACACGAAAAGCTCCAGACCAAGGGATCTCCTCCTGCACAGCCCTGGCTTCAGTGATCCCAGCAGTGTTCCAAGGGGTGATCCCACTGCTCCCAGTGCAGCAGCTGCTTTGGCAGCTTCTAAACCAGGGACTTGCACAAACAGCATTCAGGCAAAGCAAAAAACACATCCCAGCTTAAGGGAAGCACTGGGTTTTTTTTTTCCTAAAGAATATTTAATTCACTTGTTTTTTGATTAAAATTTAATAAATTAAAATTCAGATGAATGGCAGGGGAGATCTGATCATACCTTTAGAATCAGTTTAAAAACCTCATTGAGCTTCCAACAGAGTTTCTAAGATTAAAGAAACCTCACATCCAAGATCACATCCATCACCCCAGCAGAACATAAATCCTCCACACCCATCTATGCATTACAGCCTTGTCTGCAGGCTGCAGGCTGTTCCATGCTCTGAATGTGCCATCAAAACAAAAAGAGAAAAAAGGGAAGAAAGAAAGGAAAACAATTAAATGGGCCCTGTAGAGCACAAGGAAAGCCAGCAGAGCAGCCAGGGTGGGCCCAGGATGCAGCCTTGCCTGTACATCTCCCATGGAAAAAGGGATAATCTAGATTTGACCTAGATGCTGCAATCCCTGCGAGTGCAGAGCAAAACCCACACAGCTCCCAATCCAAACACATGAGCGAGCAAACAAATGCCCAGGATTCAGCAAACAAACCCAGCTTGGCTAAATTAAACCCAAGAGTGGTATTTTGGAGCAGTTCTGCAAGGAACCAAACCTTGGGAAACTCCTCCATTCCTGCTGCACCACAAACACCTTCTCCCACCACCCTCCTTCGGCCCAGCCCAGACTGCTCCATGATCAATATTCCATCTGTCCCAGCCCATGGTTTGCCCTCCAGGCAGCCCAACTGGTGAGAATCAAAGAATTCAGGCAGGCATGAGGCTCGCTGCTCAGCTCTGGAGGCTCTCACATGGGCAGGTTATTCAATATTCAATATTAAATATTAAATATTTCTGTGCCAGCGCGGAGGAGCCGCACGTGCGGCAGCCACGGGGCCTCGGAGGAACTCTCCCATCCCCAGTGCCCCCAGGCCTGCCTGCTCCAGAGGGGCACCTCCCCACAGGGCTGGGCTGGGATGCAGTGGCCCAGAGCTCACTCACAGCCCCAGGTTGTGATCTGCCTTTTCCTGGTTTGGGTAAATGTGGATCCCAGGAAGGTTTGAGGCCAAGGGTTTAAATCAAAGGCTCCCTGTTCTCCCAGATCACCTCAGAGAGCAGCGAGGGGGAAGAGCTGCTGCATCTGCTGAGAGCTGTTTTCTCTTTCCACATAAGTCAGCTGAACAATGTTCATTCTATTGCTTTGCCTAATAGCAACAATATTCCAGAGGCTGGAAAGAGAGAAGGGTCCCACTCTGAGATTAATTAGCTGGCACTAACAAGAGCGTGTTCAATAATGAACATAAACATCTCCAAAGGAGCCGTGCTCCAGCAGCTCCCAGGTGTGGGATGCAGCCACATCTCAGCTCCAGGTCCCTCCTGCAGCTCAGCCATGGCTGCAGCAAACACCCCCCATGCTCTGGGACAGGGATGAGATTCCCAGCCCTGGGAAAGCTCCCAACCATCCCCCCACACATGGAGCTGCTGGTCCTTGGGTGCCCTTTGTGGTGACCCATGGGCACCTTGTTAATCCTGGCTGCACCCTGCAGGATTTTCTGCCTCTGGCAACACCAGGAACCACAGAATCTCCTGAAGGAATTGTGCTTTTTACCCCTTTTTACACCACACTGGCAGCTCTGTCACAGCTCAAAGCAGGCTTAAAGACACCTTGAGGTGCAGCAGATCAGAACCTTTGAAAAGGTGGAAAGCTCAGGCAAACAAAAGCTCCTTCCCTCCCATGAGAACAATGTGGAAGCATCAGCAGCAAGGGCTCAACCTGCTCTTCCCAATTTGCCTGGGGCATACCTGGATGAGCATGGGAAAAAATCCTCTCCAGCTGTGAAAGGCAGAGATAGAACCTGGAATGGTTTCCAAGA